>NW_020194456.1:0-151541 GCF_003013735.1 Candidozyma pseudohaemuli | reverse complement strand
GGGGGGCGTGGGTTTTTTTTGTTTTTTTTTTTTTTTTTTTTTTTTTGTCCGATATTTCCTTCTTTTGTTCCTTTCTGTTTTAAAGCTGATTGTTCATGGGTCATTGGTGAACAATGGAGCGTTGGGGTGACCTGGGCTGTTCGCGTCAGGCTGGAGGTGCTAGTAACAATGAAAATGCAATCAGGGTGGACCATGGTGAATGAGGTCTCTATTTTGATATCTTGGTGATAGCAAAAAGGAAGTTTATTTTCACTTTAAAATGGATTTGACAAAACCTTAGGCGAATAAGGTGAAGTGAGCAATTTAGATATACCCTTTTTATGATGATATACTTCTTTTATGATGGTAATCGACCCTGAGAATAAGGCGTCTGAGGAATTCAATAGGTCAAAGTGAGTACGAACGGAATTGGAATGTATGGAGATGTTTCGTATTCGGAAGTGTTGAATTTAAACTAATGAGGGAAATGTGGTGAATGCCTTGTAGCCAGGTTTTTCAATCCTTGAAGGTTTATCAAAACGGAGACGTAGTTCGATCGTTACTTCAAATCCACAACTTTAGGACGCAAGACTCCCTCGCATTGATTATTGTAAATTTATGTTACTTTGTCAATCCATGAAGTGGCTCTCCCTCTTACAATCACATTAATAGTCTTTTCAGGCGCTACCGCCCTTTTCTGGCGAATCTGTACACCTCCATCCATTCATATCTATATCGTCCTCAAATATACGTCTCGAGAAATTCGGCCGTGTGCTTGAAAGAAAACTTTCTTCTGTGCCGCCCGGCCACCATCTCCAACTGACCCCTGTGCAGCATCAAGTCCAATGGCTCAACATAGAACATCGAGTCGTGAACAGCACCCTTCTGCATGAACAGCGAGAAATTGTGCTTTCCATTCTTTTCGCCAAACTCCTCCTGGGCCAAACGGAAGATCTCACGCTCTCCGTAAAGCATAAGCGTGCTGCCCTCGCCGTTGAAAGCAGGCACCTTTGCCCAGTGCTCCTTATAGTTGGTTCTGTAGAAGTCCACCCAGGGCCCGACAGACTCTGGCTTCTCGCCATTAATGTACAAGAGCCCGGTTCTGCCATTGTCGCCGCCAAGATCACCCTCGTAGTCCACGCCTGGGTACGGTTTGGGGTCGTGGTAGGGCTCGAGCCACGGGCCGATAAGCAAAAGATGGCGGGGAGCTGGGAGCGGCAGGAAATTCCACTCAAACTGGGTAAATCTCGAGAATTGAGCTTTGGCAGCCTCAGGGTACGACCAGAAACGCGCCAATGCCAAACTCAAGTTGGCGCCGGCCGAGTCGCCGATAAGCAGCACCTCGTAGCCCTGGTTGACCAACTCGCGGTACGCCTTGTGGGCCTCCCAGATCTGGGTGGGGTAGAGTTTGTTGTGGTGCAAGATCAGGTAGTCCAAGTTGGCAATGGCCAAGTTCTGGCGTTTCTCCGGGTCGAGCGCGTACCACACGGCCATGATGCCCACGAACTGGGCCTTGATCATGGGCACGAGGTAGCCGCCGCCGTGGAAGAAAAGGAGGGCCTTTTTGGCTCCTTCAGGGCGGACCACCCATGTCAATCTCGAATCGTCCTTGACAGGCTCACCGAAATGGGGCATCCCCAGCCCGCCCTGGCGCTCGTACGCCTTGTAGAACGGGTTCATCGGGTATTTCATGACCCAGGGGTCTTTTTGGTTGAAGCCTCTGGCGACATGGGAAATCACGGCAATCTGGATGTTCTTCACAAGAGACGTGCCGAATTCCTCTGGATCCGCCTGGAGCGCCATGCCTGTGGTGTAGAACTGGACGACGATACGGAGCACCACCCAAGGAGTAGTAATGAATCTAAAGAGCAAAGGTGCGGAAAACATGGTGAGAAATTGAAGGGGAATCGGTGGTTTATATATGTGTGGGGCGCGAGGAATAACTCCGGGAGGGGAGTCTCGAGTCTGGGGTACGCACTAGGATTTTTATGGGTGGGTGTTCGATTGAGTTGATTGAGTTGAATTTGTTGATTGAGTAAATTCGAGCAGTTTCACATTTTCTTCTTCTTTTTTGCTTTTTTTTCCTCTTCTTTCTGCAAATTGGCGAGTTGCAGCCGTGGTGCCTCGATGCTCGTGGAAATCGGAGATAATTGTGTCAGCCTGTCTGGGGAAGATGCGAAATTAGCGTTGCTGCAGCGGCGGCATTGGACATTTCATCTTCCTGAGAGGAGTCTTTCCGAATGGGGAAATACGGTCCTGAAAAATGAAATCGATTTTTAAAAATTGAAGAAATTTTTGAAAAATGACAAGGATTTGAAATCTGCCATTGTGAATTCATGGCACTTCCTTGATTTTGGTTGCCAGGCTGCACCGCAGATTTACTGGAGATCCAGCGCGATAAGGCAGGTGGACAGGATAGGCAAGGTGGGTCTGAATGGTGTATTTGGGGTTCCGTTGGAGCGGGCCAATAGACGGTGATTTTGGATTTAACCATTTTCTTCCTTTGACGGTATTTGCTTTTTTTGTTTATTTTCCCGTTTCTTTTCTGATATAAGCTTTCTCGTTGTGGCTTGCAGCTGTCAAAGTTTGATAGTGCATCGACGAGGGAACACCAGACTAAGCCATAAGTTAATTGTCTTAAGCTTCAAGGGCTTTGATGGTGGTTTGTGCATTGAAGAAAGGGCAATTCGAAGTATGTTACACTTTTTCGACTTGAAAAAAGTCTGGATATTCATTAGATCGGGGTGGCTGCAAAGGATGGCTTAGAGAGACCGGTGGAGAATGTGAGACTTTGAAAAATACAATTGATGTCCTACGAGTTTTGGAAATCTGACGAATTTTAATTCCTTAGTCGAGCTCATGTCGTCCTTTCAAGCTGCTTATCGTTTGAGGTTCACGATATCTGTGATTCAGTGGAATGCAAGTTTATATCCCAATCAGACATTAAGAAGCCTTTGCACGAATTGTTCACTCTTAAATTGATCACAAAGTAGCCAGCATCAGAGACCTCCATCTGGAGATCACAACTTCTTCTCACCAACGCTTAACCTAAACCATTTCATCGGGAAACAACCTCACTACCCATAGTATCCCTCCATCCTACTTCTTCCACAATCATTTCTCCAACACATCAATCCCTACAACCTCACCAACGCATGTCCTTCATTACCTACAACCTGAAATCCGAACCCGTCTGTGGGCCCTTGTTCTTCTTCAATTGTCCCTTGGCGTCTCTCATCTGGCCCTTCTTGTCAATCACAGTGACATTCTTCGCCTTGGCCAAATCGCCCAAAGCATCGCCCACCTTCTGTCTCTTCTTGTCGCCTCCGTCGGGATTCTGCTTGTTCCGCTGCTCTCTGGCCTCGTTGACCTCCTTCATGTGCTTCGACTTGGCTCTCTTCTTGGACCTCCTCAATCTCTGCTTGTCCTCTGTGCTGAGCTCGTCCTTGGAGTAGGACAATCCGCTCTTCAACTGCACCTCCTTCACGCCCTGAGCACCGTTGGCCTTGGGCTTGTCGTCTCCAATCTTGTATACTTCCTGTGGAGCAAGGGTGGTTTCGTTAGAAACATGCAATGGCTGGGCGTCCTCCATGTTGATGGAAGCGGCGCCGTCGGTGACCTTGATGTCGATGGTCTTGAACTCGTGTGGTTTGGGGATGTAGTGTGCCAGACAGAGGGAGTCGAGCTTGTAGTTGACGCTGGTGAAGAGATCGGTGATTTCGTCGTGGGCCTGTTGCACCTCGTCGGAGATTTTTTGTTCGGGATCCACGCCGTGGTACTCGTCCTCGTAGATTTCCGCCAACGACTTGCTGCTTTTTTCTTCGGACACGTCCGTTTTCTGCCGCTGGGAGAACCTCAGCACGTCGGTGATGAGTCTTTTGGGGAGATCGTCGAATTCGTCGTTTCTGACTCTCCGCTTGATGAGGTCCTCGATACTCTCGGTGACGTCGTCCGTGATGACCGGCACGGGCTTGGACGTGCGGTCAAACTCAAGCGAAGGAGCCTCCTCGTCGTCAAGAAGCGAATCCGTGGGTCTATCCTTTGAACGGACTTCTCCCTTCATCGTCCACTTCTTCTCGGCCACAAGCTCGGCTTCTAGATTGGCGATTTCGGCTCGAAGCTTCTCCTGCTGTTTTTCGTACGTCGACTGGCTCTTCTTCTTGGGCTGCTCCTCTTCGTCCGGGAAGAGATCTAGCATGGCTCCGTCGACGGCGTTTTCGTATTCGTCTTCCTCCAACTCGCTCGCTTCGTCTTCTTCGTTCTGCAAAAGCTGTTTCTTCGATCTGACGTGGCCGGGCTTGTCGAAAAAGCCGTCGTAGAAGTCCATCTCCTCGTCGCTGTCTTCGTCGCTGAGGTCGTCGAAAAGATCGATCTGCTCGTCGTCCTCGGGCTCGTCCTCGAGCTCCACGATCTGCTTGTTGAAGTCGTCGATGTCGAAGAAGTCGTCGTTGAGGCCGAAGGCGTCTTTCTGGATCTTTGCTGGTTCTTCCACGAGGGTTTCTGCGTCCAGGCCTGAGGCGGCGTCATCCACCTGGTCTTCATCCTCGTTTTCCTCTTCTTCGTCTTCTTCCTCTTCTTCGTCTTCTTCCTCTTCTTCTTCCTCTTCTTTTGCATCATCATCTTCGTCTTCCTCATCAACTTCCTCATCATCAACCTCCTCATCCTCCTCATCAACCTCCCCCTCATCATCCTCATCATCCTCCTCCGGCTCCAGGCCAAAACGGTGCTTGAGCTCCGGAAGCTTCTCAAACAAAAGCGCCTCGCCCACCCCGCCAAGTATCATCTTCGCCTGGCCGTACACCTGGGTGGCATCGAGGCCTTCCACATAAAGCTCATCAAGCACCGAGTGGTCCTTGGCGATCGGGTCCAAAAGCGTTTTGGTGACGCTGTTGAGCTTCTCTACCGACCCGGCGTCCCGGGAAAGCCCGATGATCGCCAGCGGGTCCGCCGCTAGCTGTTTTAGTAAGTCCATGCTTTGTGGGTGTAGTTGAAAAAAGTGATGAGCATCGCACCAGTGCAGGCCTATCAGTACCCCAGAGGAGGAGGAGGACACACACAGAAGGAGACACTAAAGAATTGAAATATCCACAGAATAGCTCTTTTATGCCCCTTAAACCACCATTTCCAAGAATCCTCACCCTCTGCCGCTGGAAGTCTGGCACTTCCCTGCGCAGATGGGTCCAACGCCAGATGGTGGACCCCCACGCCAAAAAGTCCAAAACAGACGGCTACCGCTCCCGAGCAGCCTATAAGCTTCTTGAGCTCGACACCAAGTTTCGTCTTTTTGGGAAATCCACGCGGAATATCGTCGATTTGGGCTTTGCGCCTGGAGCCTGGACTCAGGTTGCTTTGAACAAAAGCAGAGCCCGAGGCGTCCAGCCCAGCATCCTCGGCATAGATTTGATCCATTGCCAGCCGCCCGAAGGTTCTCTGTTCATTCAGGGCGACATTTTCCTGAAAACAACCCACAACAGCATCCAGGCGTTTTTCGAGCCTCGAGGACCCTTGGACCTCGTTTTAAGCGACATGATGACAAACACCAGCGGGATTGGTGACAACGACCATTTTGCCAGCATGGAGTTGTGTGACGGTGTTTTGCTTCTAGCGCTGCAGATGCTCCAGAAGAACGGAGGCCTTGTGATGAAGTTCTACACGGGGAAAGAGGACCAGATCTTGCAGAAACGGCTCGAGAAGGTTTTCGCCAGGGTCCACAAAGTCAAGCCTGCAGCGTGCCGGGCAGAGCTGCGGGAAATGTACTTTGTGTGTTTGAGGAAAAAGAGGGAGGTATCTGTGGAGGAGTTATTCTCGTGATGATACATCGCGAAATGCTACTAAGTACTACCTCGATCCACAGATACCAGGCGAACAATCCACTAATTCGATCCAAAACCGATCATCCACTTATTCGATTCAAAACCGATTATCCAGATCGATCCAATCGGTCACCTTCACAATCTGTACATAGCCACATGCAATTCCAAACGAATCCCCATACTTCCCTATGAAACACAGGCTCTTGCTTAACCCAGTCAAGTGGCTCAGGGGAGCCAGAAAACGCCATGCTGCTGACCTCTACGACGCGTCTGCCTACAATCCCCAAACTCTAAAATCCAACCCCTTTGCCAGGGCTTTGGACGCCACAAGAATGGACATTCTGGGAAAACGCTTCCCTCTAGGCAACATGGTCCAAACCATCGTGGAGAAACGTGGCGGGAAATACGAAATCGTGCCTGTTTTGGAGAAACCGGTGCTTGGGGTGAACCCCGCAAGCTACGTGTTGAACAGAGCGTCCTACATTGCATTTGCTCAGAAAAGAGTGTTTCTACCGATACCCTCCAAACGCAGACAAAGAGACAAGAAACTGCTTGGTCAGACACGTGTGGTCGACGACTTTATCGGTGTTTACCGTGGGCTTTTGGAGGAGGCGATACGGCCGCTTTTGGACAACGTGGAGGGCGGTGAAGGTCCAGGCATGAAGGTTCTACCGGGTAATGGACCTATAAATTGGGAAAACGACACGCCACATGTGTACAGCCCACTTGTTGACAAGGAAGTGCACCTTCCATATGAAGAAAACCAGCAATTGTGCCAGCTTCTCTTGAAACATGCCCAGTTCTGCGATTGTGCCCCCACAGCCTCACGGTGAAGCCTTATCACGGCATGGAACTTTATAGAGTACGAGATACCCACTTTACAGCCCGTGGGGCTGTGGGGTCTCACCAGCCACTTACGCACGATTACAGCAGGTGTCAAACCGAATCCTTAATTCTATACCAGTGCACAGCACCATTTTATGCCTCAGCGAGACCAATCTAAATATACATCAAAACCAGGAAGGCAGAAACCAACCAAGCCATGAAATTCGTCGATGGCACGATACCCTCAGACTTCTTCTGGCTCGTGTTCAACGTGACGCTCTGCAACTTATCGTCCACCTCGCTATTAGTGTCAATCCACTTGTTCAAAGTGGAAGCGTCAATCTCCGAATCGATGCTGGTGGAGTTCAGCAAGAAAGACACGGCGTTTCCGCTATTGTCGAAAACAACACCACCAAGCATCTTGTTGTTCAAGTCTCTGTAGAAATGGCCCTCAGCAGCCATGCCCAAGTTGATATTGTCCGTTCCCTGGTAGTCGTGGATTGTGGAGAACAAGTGGTTGGATTCCGTGGAGTTCATCACCTCGAAAATGTCGTATTCTCCACATCCAGAGCTCCAGCACGAGCAGTTGGAGTTGCTTGAGTACTGGGAGGTTCTGGGGATCTTAGCATTGAGAAGCCAGATGGCAGGCATGTCGTAGAAGATGTTGGAGTTGTTCTTGTTGGGTTCCGTGGGCATCTCAAACTCAAACAAGAACATCTTGACGGTTCCGCCAAAGCCGTGGAATGCCGGGATGCCAGATCTGTAGACACCACAGTCTTTGCTTGTGCCCAGCTTCTCACACTTGGACGTGCTGAAGATCAGGTACTCCTGGTCGGAAAGAAGCAAGGTGTCGTCCGCTAAAAGCGTGGCGGAGTCTGCTTCTTCTGTTCCGTTTGACGAGGCATATGTCAAGGCCTTTCCAAGACAGTTGGAGTCTTTGCCTGCATTGGTCAAGAAAGTCACATTTTCGCCGGAATTGTCCAGAGCGGAGTAGTATGCTTTTCTGGTGAACGTACCCAGCGACTCGCCCTTGACGTAGCTGTCGCCCGAGTAGAATGCAAATTGGTGGAGTTTGAGTGGACCCCTGAAGTGCACCGAGAGCTCCTCATCTAAGGGAGTATTGGTGCCTTCGAAAACGGTGAAACTCGTCTGCAACTTACAGTTGCATTTGTCCAGATCGTCCAACTTCTCGACATCGTAGTAGTAGCCGGTGTAGCCCAAGTTGCTGAAGTTTATGGCATTCACCTGAGGCGTATTCAGCTTCTCATTACCAGTGGAGGGGGCCTGGGTGGCTGCAGCGGAAACCAAAGCAGGCAAGATGAGGGAAGAAAGAAGCATGGGGAAAATAATCAGAAGAATCAAAAGAGGGAAATGTGCTGCTATTTATACTCGGGCTCGGAGGGATGCAGCCTGATGCCGTCGGGGCGGTGCAATATGTCCCGATTTGAGGGATTGCAGGAAACGTTTAAGCACGGTGCTGGCGGCTATTATTGTTTTCCTGCATGTGGCGCGGCACCTGTCACCTTGACAGAAGCGAACATTTTAGAGATCCGGCAGTGATGGGTGGGCTGGGCTTGTATGCAGGTCGGTGGTCCCACCATCACCATCACCTCATTCCCTCACCCCTGAGTCCTCAAGCTGACTCTCAAATGGATATCAATCCTCCCCTATCGCTCTTCCACCTCGCCTTTCTCTACCACCCCCACGCCAACCCCCACAGGTCGTGCGCGGATCATAAACGCCGTAGTGGTCGCGCGACCTTCCCTCACTGAGAAAATCTTACCATCACCAACTCTACACCGATCCACAAACCTCCACATTCACGGCCCCCACCCACCCATTCGTCTCCCCCACCTTCCCCCAACATTTCCCTATTCATCCGCAAAACCCGGTCGAATGCCTGCACGGTCGTCCGATTACATATCGCCTCCACCGTTTGGGCCATCGGCACGAAACGACCAGGTTCCTGAACGAACAGCAGGATCCAAGGTCCATTCACGGCTGCACAATGGCAAAGGTCACGGTCAGAGGTCTTCGAAGCCTCAGGGAAGACCTGGAGCTCCAAAACACCACGGTCTGGACAAATCGCCTTCTCCAGTTGCACTTCCGATGTACCCATCATCGCCCAATGAAACGTCGATTTTGCCTCCTGTGACGTGGAAAGACGTGCCTGCTCTCATTTTCGTGTTTCTCCTTCTTCCCCAGGGCATTTCGTGCCTTTTGTTGTTGGGATACATCATGTCGGGCACCTTCCGAGGTCTGGCTGCTCGCTTTCTAGCACGCTTTTCTGTGCTTGTGGAGGACCGCCTGGGAAGCATCATTCCTTCGTTTTCAAGATCCTCCGGTCGCCTGCGGCACTGGTGCTACAACAGAGCCGTGGCGGGCGAGTTTCTCCAGCTCTTCTCCATCAATTCCATGGTTTTGTTGTTCTGCCATTCCACCATGCCTCGCCTGTGGACCCACTACCTCCTGGTCATGGCAAAGCTGATTGTCGCCAGCCGCTTGGTTGGAACCTACACCGTGGGCACCGCTACATACGTGTCCATGCTGTCGAACGGCCAGACTTCCACCGCTACATCCTCATCAAACCCACATCTGAGCACCACCGGTGTCCTCGATAAAAGCCGGTACCTGAAATCCAGCCTCATCAATTCCCTTTTGGGTTTTGCCACCGTCACCGTGACAGACACCTTGTTTCGGCACTGGCTCGAGCACCTCAATGTGCCCCAGCTTGCCGGTGATCTAGCACGCTTCTACCGCGGCGTGTGGCATCTTGGTTTGTCTTCGTCTGAAGGTGCCAGCACATCCGACTACCTCAAGATCTTCTTCACAAAGTCGCCTTTTATCGTCACCTACAATTACCTTTCCAAGCGCAAGGACAGGTACTACAGCTTGGGTGTCCGCAAAGGAAGTGGCATCAGACTCAGTGTTCTCGACAAAATCATCATCTTCGTGGCAGTGAGGGTCTTCAACATCAACGAAGACTCCCTCCAAACGCTTACGTTGGTGCTCCAGGAAATCAGCACAATCATCAACTACGCATACCTTGTGCTTTGCATACACGTCATTAGCCTTACCATATCTCCTTTCTTGGAGAGATTCTTCATCTTCAAAGACTACTCGAAGAACTTAGACCACTTGTCTTCGCTCACCCCTAGCATTCCCTTGAGTGGAGACAAAAGCAGCCCAGTCCCCAATCCTCAGCACAATGATTCCATGATGATCATCAATGTGGACCAGCCAAAGGCGGCCGTCCCAGCGGGGCTAACAACTATAGAGTTGGACCCGGAGATTGCCAAATCCGATGCTGATTTGCATCCTGATGGCACTGTCAGTGCCAGGAACTTCGAAGTGTTTTGTCTCATCCCTCCCACAAAGAAGGCGGTTTCAGGCTGTATTAAGGCGCAACAGAATAGAACCTTTGTGGAAAGGAGACGTGCCAACAGCAGTGGCGGTCCTCCTTCGACAACAATTGTCGACCGTCATTTCACCACCTCCATTCAGCCATTGTGGTCATGGATCGCTGCCATCAAGGTTTTCTTTGTCAACTCCAACTTTTTTGGTGGAAAATCCTGCGGATCACAATCCCCTGAGTGTCCCGTTGAGCATCAGCACATGTCTGTTTGCAAAGTTGGTGCTCGTGAGGTTGTTCTTGAATTGAATGATCCATCGCTCATCTCCTGTGACCACTTTACCGTGCAAGTGAACTCCATCCATTGGCCTTTTGTTACCACCATTATGAATGCTTCTAAAGACCGGAAGTTTATTAGAGTCGAAAGTCTCAAGCCTTTCAGCCAGTATGAGATACGCTGTATGCTCGAGGACTCCACGTTGGCCACTGTTACTGTTAGCACCACCGACCCGAGAGACCAAGCTTTTCTTGATCATTCCACGAGGACCTCTCCCACTGAGACACTTGAGGACTGTCACGCATCCGCCATTGATGAGCTCAACGAGATCAGATGGAACCTCAGAAAACTGAGGAAGGATGAGAATAAGCGTATCACCGATCTCAAGAAGCAGGTGGATAGCATGAAAGCCAGGGTCGACAAGGTCCACAGCAGAGCCCCCATTGAAGGTCGTGGAAGCGGAAAGCTCAAGGGTCTTCAGTACTCCGTGATTCAGTTGGAGAACGAGATCGAAGAGCTCAACAAACAGCTCCACAGCTTGAAGGAAAGCAGTGATACCGTCGACGGCGACTTGAAGGCCGAGGAGCAAGCCACTCTTGACCAAATTCGGAGTTTGGAGGCGTTCATCGAAGATCACGAGTACAGCACGGGACAGCTCAAGAATGGAATTCGTGCTGTTGAGAACGAACGCAACAACGTCTCCGTGAAGCACAAGAAGTTGGAGGGCAAAATCTCGTCACGCAAGGAGGAGATTGCCCGGCTCAATGCGGAGGTCAAGAGCATGAAGAAAGCCGTTTTGACTCGTTACCAGCGCAGACAAAAACGTGTTCAGGAGCGTTTCGACACAATTCTTCCCAAGGTGGAGCAAGCCATCGAGGACCTTGGCCAGGAGTTGGAAGAGTACCAAGCTTGAGAGAGTGCTACATAGGTCAACCAAGTTAGAGATCAGGAAACTGTAGGTCGTTGTCTAAATTACGTTAAATGCTGTATAATCGCCGACTCTAACTGCGTCAGCGCTATTTCGAAGTGAATGGCTCTAAAAGAGTCTGTTTTTTTGTTGCTAAGCAAGCTCGACTTTTTTCATCAGGCCTCAATGCCACAAAGTCTGACTACCTCTCCTGAAGACTCGAGCCGACTTTATGGAAACCCCGCTGGTAGTAGAGCAAGCCGCCCAGCTGCTTGGCCTCGTAATGCTTGTTTGGCGATAAAATGTCCGTGACATCCACAACCCAGATCTCATGAGAGTCCACCTTGAACACCTCGTGTTTCTTACACACAAACGCCTTTTCCGCCTCGTTCAACACGGGCACCAACCCCCGGCCGGTGTCGTGTAAGCTGTAGTTGTTTTCGCCAATGTGTGCAAAAGGCGTGGTCATTTCATGGAAGATTTCACCGTCTTCTGGTTTGACGTCAAAGTGCTTTCTGTCTGTTTTGATCCCGGCAGCGAAGGTTCGGCTTAGAAACACCGACCGGCTTGTTGGCGGCATCAAGTGGAGACACAATTGGCCGTGGTTGTCGTGGAGTGCTTGGGAGGTGTAGCTTGGAAGATGCAAATTGAACTGAAGAAGCGGTTTAGGATGGACCGAGAGGGAACAAACGGACGAAAGGGTCATGCCGTGGAGAATGTCGTTTTTCGTTCTGCAGCCGGCCGTCAAGATCATCGCCTGGGTGCTGACCCGGGCCATGGCGGCCTTGAACTGGGGTATGCTTATGGACATGGATTTGTAGCTTGTGTGGAAAAATCAGCAATGCGGAGGAAAATGGGCACGAAAAATCGGATTTTGTGGAAAAATGTGAAAAAAACTCGAATAGGGGGAAATGGCACCTAGCGTTTCAGGCCTTGACCTTATTTTCACCAATTTCTGAAATTCAGTCGATGTTGGCCGTGTTCAAGGTGGCTGCGATGCTCATCTACCTATAGGCCCATGGTGCTGCGTGCAGTACGTAAACATACCTCCTCGAATCGGTTGCAACACAAATCTGCAGCAACATGGCCTTGACGGAAATTCTGCCGAACCGACCCCGAAAAGCGGCGCTGCTGAAGGAATTTAAGTATGAGAGGCGCCTAAAGGATGAGGATTACACCCGTGTCTATGATTGCATTCTGCCTTACGACCTCAGAGAGGCAGTCAAGGCCCACCACAGACTGATTGTGGGCATGGTGCACGAAAAAAAGATCGATTTGGCGTACCAGGAGCTTCAGAAGATGTTTGTTGGATTGTGTGACTGCCGGCTTCGATCTGGCGAGGTGCCGTTGTCGACTCTTTTGCATGGCGAGTTTGGTGATTTGGATCACACCTTGGTGAACTCGTACCATATCCTTTTGCTTCAGACGTTGCTCCAGCGTGTTTCTGGGAACTTGCAGCTGATAGCTGCGGGCGAAAATGGCTTCAACATTTTGATATTCCACACAATTGCATCGTCTTTGACGCGTACTGGGTCTATTGTGAAGTGGATCGAAAAGGCTCCAGGCCAGGTATCGTTGAAGCACTACGCGGGCTTGCGCAAGGTGGCGACGGGGTTCCTCAAAATCATAGACTTTTTGCATCAGAAGACCCCGCTGGCCCAATTGTCCGGGTATAGAGAGGAATGGGTGCTACTCCAGATGAAGTTCTCCAGGTTGGCGGACCCAGAAGTCCAGGTTGAGGTACCTCAATCGGCACAGGGTGAGTTTCTAAATGACCTCAGGGCATCAATTGAGCCACAACCGGTACCTACAGAACAAGCCCCCAATGATCCTTTACAGCATGTACTCCACGAGCTACAGATAGACTCCCCGGTTGTCCCCTCAACAAAGCTATATTCGAGGGTAATCGACAAACTCGGCTCACTCCTGCCAACCGCAGATCGTGTTGATGTACTCGACAACATACTTCTTGCATTCGACGGCATTGACATGCCTTCCAAAGAGACCTTCATAGACTGTGTGGCCCGCTTCGCCAAGGAGCTCTCGACAAATCACAAATTTCAAATTCTACTCGAGCGGGTATTACCGTTTGCATTGGACCTAGCCAAAGACAAATCCGAGATGGTCTCGTCGTGCTTCCGTTTCGGCAATAGTCATCAGAACTGTGCAGCGCTACTATTGGGCCTCCATCATTTACCGCCATCTGTGGAGAAGAGAAAGAAACAAGGCTTGAGGGAGCTCACGCTCAACTGTCTCATGATAAATAGGCAGTTTGAACATTCTTTGAATGCTACCGTTGGCTACCTAACTGACCATGATTTTCCAGAAGGCAGTGTGCTAAGAGGCACCACTGGGAACCTTCCAGAATGTGTGCTCAAGTCGCTTGCATACCTTTCAAAGTACCGCTTGGACGATCTTTCGGAAGCAATTGCGAGCCTAGCAATGGGTGATGACTCTAGAGGACAATTACTCCTTCAGACACTTTTATCGATAGACGAGGCAAGCGTGGTATCCGTTAAGGGCCTCTTTTCTGCGTTCACCATTAAAGACAGCTCCACACTCCTTTTTTGCATATTGAACGCTGAAAGAGTGACTGAAGTGTTCCTTTCGTTACCCAAACCCACCACCACTTTCGATAGACTTCTTTCAGCTGCGATTCTCACCAATCGACTCAAAACCACACCCGGTCCCGTGAAGCCTTTTCTCGCTGACATCGGCACCCATATCGGGGCATGGCTTAGGAATACGTCCTTTGATGATGTTGAGTCAGAAACTCTCACAACCCTCACCCGCAGCGTGTTTGATGGCGGCCATTACGCCTTTGCGCTGTATATCCTCCAAATGCTGGACGAGGTCGACTCAATTCCCCTTGAGATGCGACTCTCATTACAACTCCTTTCCATTAAGTGCAGCTTACGTCTTGGAAAATATGAGGAGATCCCATCGAAGTTGAGCACTGCTGGCAGGTTGATGAAACAGATGGCTGAATCCAAGATGATTGTCGAGAGTTTGTCACTTGTCGAATGGAAACTACATCAGTTCGAGTATTTCATCAACACCTACAACGCCAAAAAAGCTGGCGAGAAGTTTGAAGAGATCACCAGATTCCTCGCTTGCAAACCTGAATTCAGCCTCAGTGCCAATCAGTCGATGCCGCTCACGCAAACCATATCTTGCCTTCTACTCAACGCACATTTCCTTCACTTGACAGCTAAATTCGAGTACAGCACGGGTAGATTTGCCCTGGCCTTGAAGAATTTGAAGTTAGCTATCAAGATTGGTGTGTCTATTTTGAAGAAGCTTTCTGGAGCATGCGACTTAAAAGACGAGACTGTTCGATTCTTATTGACATGTTACAAGGAGGGCTTCGAGCTTGCCAAACAGGCCGGGTGCCTGGGTGAGGCGGTTAACATGATACTGGAAATGGATCATATTAACCAGTCGTTCAAAGATTCCTTGATCAATGCCAAGGCTCACTTTGCTCTTGCTGACATGTATCTTTTGACAGGGGATATGCTGACTTCTGCTTTACAATACGAAGAGGGTCAACGCATCTCATCAGAGAAGGACATGGCTTTATTGAAGGCAATGCAGTTGAGCTCCGTCCTTTTAAGCTACGTGCTCAACGGGGAGTCTAAAACGACCCTGATCAAGTCTGAATTGCTCGAAACTCTTGGACATGTCGATCAAATGGAAGCATTTTCATCAAAGGATTTGTTGAGCGACCTAGGCAGATACGAGTATCTTCTTTCCCAGAAGGAGAGCATTGTTTTGACGGAGAACAACACTGACCATTCGCCTCAAACCATTCTTTTGAAGACAATAGCATCCGCCAGACAAGAGATTCTGGACGTGAAAAGTGCAATCATTGATAAAGGAAATGCGATCGTCATTCCGTCTGGACTCGCATTCACCAGCGAGTTGAACGAAAAAGATCTCAGCATCGTCGACAAGCTTCTTGATTGCAAAGATACATTGCTCAGATTTCTTGAGAACGACTACTCGCAGCTGCTTGGGGTTGAGGAGTTGAAAGACCTTCAAAATACTCTTACAAGATGCATCTTCACTCTTTCCCAGATAACTGTGGTTAAGGAGGAAGGCGCAGAAAGCTTACTCAAGGATGTATTTTATCTCCTGGAGCTCCCAAGAGTTCTCCCCTACCAGTCGCTAACACAGATTCACAGGACTGAGCAGAAGAGTAACGAAATCATGCCGACTCTATCGACAACGAACCTCAAGAATGTTCATGCTAAAGAGCTGTTTTTTGGTGATCTCTCAAGCCTTCTTCCCAAGGACTATGTTGTCATAACTATCGACTGTTGCGCCCAATCCGGAGACTTGATATTGAGCAAGTTACAGAAAGGTCTGAGTATTCCATCATTATTGAGGCTCTCGCTGGAACGAGGTGCCTCACAGCTGACGCCATTCTGGTCAGTGATGGAAAAGCTAGTTAAAATTATCGACGAGAGTCATAAAACCACCAACCTGGATACAACTCGCAACATCAGAACGAAGGAAGAACGTAAAGACTGGTGGAAAAGACGGTTTATTCTTGATGCAAAGTTGAAGAATGTTTTGGACAATGTTGGAAATAACTGGTTAGGTGGATTTAAAGGCCTTTTGGAATTAACCGATTACTCGTCCACCGAGTTTCTTTTCTTCAAATCCGAGCTCCAAAGAGTGTGGAAAAAAAGCTTAGGAGTGAATGTCTTAGATTTCAGTGACACTATCACTGAGCTCTATTTTAATTTGACACCCTCGGGAAATGTACCATTGGAGATCAAGCATTTGCAAGATTTGATTAAGTATACTGCTTCAGAGCTTGGTGTCTCCGTCGATGAAAGAAAGCTTGTCAACGAAATTAAGAAAATTCTCCCCACTAAGAGAAAACTTCAACCTCAGCATTTGGTGCTTCTTCCAAGTCACACATGCTCGGACTTTCCTTGGGAGAGTATCGACTTCTTGAGATCGAAATCCATCTCTCGTGTCCCTAGCATAACCTGTCTTTTGGAGCTACTCAAGCGTGCTTCGGCAGACCTTAAAGACGGTCATCTGAGCTACTACGTGTTGAACCCTGGTGGTGACCTCAAGAAAACTGAGCTTAGATTCAAGACGATGTTTGCATCAATGGCCCGAAGCAATGGCATAGCAGGCCAAACTCCAAATGAAGAAGAGCTTTTCCACAATCTTTTTAGAACCGATCTTTTTGTTTACGCTGGTCATGGTGGAGGGGAGCAGTATATGAGGATGAACCAACTCTTGAAAAAGAGTATAGGTGAAAATCTTAATCTCCCACCAGCCATATTGATGGGTTGTTCCTCTGGTGCATCACAGAAGCATGGTAGGCTAGAGCCTTCTAGTAATATCATGGTTTGGCTTCTCTGCGGTTCGCCAATGATTGTCAGCAATCTATGGGATATCACTGACAAGGATATTGACGCCTTTAGCTCTGATGTTTTAGAGAGATGGGGTTTGATTGGAAATCTCAAGGAAAGAAGCGATATCGCCAGCGCCGTGGCTAAAAGTAGAGACACTTGTGTCCTCAAATACTTGAATGGAGCGGCACCCATCGTCCATGGACTTCCCATTCGTCGTCAATAAATAGATAAGGTACTTTACATCCTACTCAAATAGTTCTGAAATTTCCTGAAATCCTTGTGTCCCAAGTATAAAATATGTTGAAAAGATGGTAAAGAGAAGTGAAGTTCGTACGTTATGCGTAATAGATGCTGTGACTCTCGCCATAAACGAGAGAGCATTTGTCATGGTCCACGTAATTCGTAAGTAAATGATGCACCACAACAATTACTCTGATGCTGAATTGTGAGGCATGCCATCCGTGTTCAGAGTCATACCGTCGGCATCTGTGGAGCCGATTCTTCTGACAGTGATTGTGGCACCGCCACCACGAGATCTCTGTTCGTTGTCATTATGATGGGGGGATGAAACCTCCTCTCTTCCTTCGGTGTTCGCACGATTACCGGCAGCTTGAGTTGAGGTAGACGTTGAGGAAGCACTAGGGACACACCAATTTTTGTGGCAATGCCAGGCCCTCATTTGGCATTCTCTGGAGCAATACTTGGTTCTCTTGCACTTTTTGCACTTGCTGAACTCACGTGGGTAGCTTTCCCATTTGCCACATTCGAGATTGCCGCACTGTCTTACGCCACCTTTGAGGTCGTTACGGCGGCAAGAATTTCTCATAATGACACCAGACCAGTAGTACATGTCAGTGCCTGCCAAGAAAGTGAATTTCTCCACCATGGGGAAAAGGTTGACCCTCTTGTGTTCGATCAAGGACATATCGTAATCGCCGTGAATATTGTCGCCATCATCATCAATGTCGAAATAAGCATAAGTTTCGTAGTTCCATTTTTCTGAGAGGTACTCGACTTCTTCTGCTCTCTTCTTGACGATGGTGTCGCTCAATGCCTGACACTCTGATTCGATGTGCTTGTTCACCTTTTCACTTATTTGATAAAGAGCAATTTCCCTATCCAAATCATTGACGATAGATTCGGCGTCAATGATTTGATCGTAAAGCTTGCTAAGACTTGACAGATCGTGATTTGACATGGTGACATTGTCTTCAAAACTCAGTAAGTACTCATTGACGTCACCGTCATCGTCCTTGTTTCTATGATCACTGTCCTCGGAGTCTCCGTCGTCATCTAAATCGTTTGCCTCCGCATCTTCAGTGAGGCGATCGTTGGGTTTATCGTACAAATCCAACACATCATCGTTAAGGTTGAAGTTATCATCGCGAAGATTTAAATCACTCAGCATTTGAGGCAGATTGGATGGGGATGCGTTGAAACGCTCGAGAAAATTTTCATTGTTGTCATGCCCGTGAGAAGATAAAATTCTGCCCTTCCGTGCTAGAAGAGCTTCACGAGCATTGGCAGACAAGTCTTTTCCTCCGTTGGTTGAGCTAGAACTTATATTGGCCTTCATGCGGTCTCCAGAGAAGCTCTTGTGCTTCTTATCCCTTATACTCATGTCGATAACAGTGTGAGTGTTCTGTAAAGTTTCCTTCAAATAGGGGTACTTGGAGATGTAAGCCAATAACTGAAGACACCAAACGACGTCGTCATCACGAGGAATCACGACACCAGTCTCAGTAAAGTTTCTGGGTGCGCTCTTTGCGTGAATCATATTGGTGATATGCGTGCTGCGCTCATCTTGGAGATAGAGGTCGGAAAGAAACTGCAAGTTGCAGTCCATTTCATACTCAATAGGCTCCCTGTAAGAGGGCTCTGGGCATTCTTGTTCCTTCTCCTCCTTGATCTTCTTGAGGATGGTCACAATGAGAAAACGACGACGAATGTCGTTGTTCACTGCAGAGCCCCGGCCGCCAAGAACAGCATCCTGGCCGTTCAAACTAGGAAGGCTATTCGTGCAACGTACTAGCCGGAGCATTTGATCTACTGTGAGGTTCTCATAATCCTCGCATGTAAGACTGTTGATGTGTAAGCCTCCCATGCGAGCCATAGCGTCCGCTTGAGTCATTCTAGGCTCGTACGGTAGCTGTGGCTGGCTCATTGTGTTCTCCCCAAGTTCCATGTTTTGAAGAGCGTTTGCAGCAGCTGCTGCGTTACCAGCAGAAGCAACAGCTGAGGCTGTGGGGGTGTTGATGTCAGCGAGTTCCTGACGGGGCCTGAGTTCCCCAAGATCCTGACGAGATCGGAGTTCCTCTCTTCTTACGAAATCAGGATGCCGCGTGCCACCTTCACCAAAATTCATATACTGCCCGTTCTGAGCGTTAGGATGCATGTACGGGCAAACCGGTGGTGTGGCGCCAGCTGGGACTAAGCTGCCTTCGTGAAGACTCATGTAGTTATCCAAAACCGTTGCAATAATCGGAAGCATGCCTGCCGCCACAACTTTCAGTCGAATCTTCTCAGTGCCACCTGTGCCGATCAAAACAAGACACTGGAATGCCAAAGTCCATTTCCATGCCGTGAGTAATTTTTTCTCCGAGTTGAATATGTTATCTTGGGCGTTGAAAGTGGTATTGTGACATTCGTGAAGGATTTCCACGAGTCTCTCGATACCGCCGTCGTTGGAAAGTGTTTCTCTGACTTTTGCGCTCGATGATACCAAATATGTTAAGTGGTTGAGGGAGTTGACGAGTGGTTTATCAGCGGTCACATCAAGCGCCCGCCGGTCGTAGAGACTGGTGGTGATCGTCACCGCGGCCCTGTTGTTTGTGATGGACCTATAGTTAGAGTCTCTCATGGATATTTGATTCTTTCGTTCCTTCTGATATCTTCTTTGTGTTGAGCTGGTTGCTTGGGGTCGCCACTGATGAGGCAATTTGGGTTGGCTTTTTTTGATCACGTGACTGACCGCACACGCCCCAGTAACTTTCCGCTGGCGCTGGCGATATCGGAGCGCCACCGTATGCAGGTTTAGATTTTGCAACCATTTCGCACGTGAGCACCTAGCAACGAAACCAACCCCGTTTGTTTATGAATCTGACACCTTTGACGGCCATTGATGGCCTTTCATCGTTGACTCTTTTTCAACAAGCACAGCATATTGCCCGCCAGATCCCAGAATGGCACAAGGCAGGCCATTACAACTACTCAGTGCCTCAGGGGCACGATGTCGGTGTGGACATCCACACAAAGGAATTCAACGGCGACTATTGGGTTGCTCGTGCAAATGGATTCGAGCAGTTTGATGCAAAGTCTCGGAAACATCTTTTCCATGTTTTGGACAAGTACGTGCTTGGCTCCACCTCCCTGCTCGATGAGTCTCACACTCTGTATGAGCTCGGATATATCCAGGAGTTAGCCGACTTCAAGGTGCATCCTTACGATCTCGGTGATACGGTCCCCGGATACGAGGGCGTGGCGTATTTGGCAGAGTTGTACTATCACTTGCAGTTTCCATTGAAGAAACGTAAGTTTTGCAACTTGGTGCATGTTCTTAGAGCCGAAGATGGCAATTCTGGCTATGTGATCAGTTTGGCGGTGGATCCGTCGGTGATTCCAGGAAACCCAAAGGAGCCGGCCTTCGTTCATGCAAGGTACACATCGGTGGAATATATCACCTTTGATCCAAAGACAAGTGACCTCAGGTGGTACATGACGACTTGCTCAGATGCTGGAGGAAACGTACCACAATGGCTTGCTAAGCTCACCATCAACGGCGTTGTCGCCAAGGACGTTCATCTGTTTCTCAACTGGGCAAATACTAAGTAGATTCGGTTTCAGAGCGGAGGTTGAGCCACACTTTGACATCGTCTCCCAAGCTGTCGAGGAACCCGAGATGAGCATAATCGTACACCGAGGATGTCCACAGGCTGGCGTCCCGAATGTCTTTAGGAATGATTTTAGGTTTTTGTTTGTGGCGGGAGTTGTAGTTGCGTATGATAACGATCGACTTGTGGCGGTGCCTAATGAAGTACATGAGCCAGTCGTTGTACTTGTTAGTCGAGTACTTGTGGAGATGCTCTTTGACGGCACCATCTTGAAACAACAGCCCCGCTTCTCTCACGACAAAGTAGTCCGCTAGCTGATCATGGAGATGGAAAAACGCGTTCTGGTACTGGTAAGATACCTGCGCCATTTCCTTCCCAATATCTTGAGGAACGTCTTGAGGAAGCCACGGAAGCGAGCTCTGAAATGAGCCTTCCTTCGTATCGTAGACTATGAAGAAAAAGTCGCTGTCTATCTCGTTCGATTCATTGTTTTCGTTTCTTCCGCTGATGATGTTGTTCACGGGATTCGGCAATGAGGAAATGCTGCTTTGAAGGGTCATTCCGCCAGCAGTCAAGGCGACACAGTCGTTGATTATCTCCAATGCTGGTTCACAAACATTTCTCCTGAGCTTCTCGAAGAAACTGGCATCGGCTAGCTCCTGGAAACTGGACTCGTAGATGAGGGTTATCAAGATACTATCCTCGACGTACATCACCACCAGAAACTCTTCAATAGTAGTGGCGCCATTCTTCACAACAGGCAAGTACACCAAAAGCAGGTAGATGTTGTCGTCTTCATCTGGCCCCATAATAAATTTACCTTTCTTGGGCTCCAGGGAGGTAATTGAGGAATGTTCCGAAGGTGTTGGCTCATGCTGCAGAGGCAGCTGTGATTGGTCTTGCTGTTGCTGCTGACCACGATAGAATGGGATCCACGTTGACGGAAGCTGCTCATTCACAGTCAGTCCAAGAAACTTGATACCATCTAGAGTTGTAGAAAGCGGCAGAACCACAAGCGTCTGGGCTAAGGAAGAAGGATGAAGAAGCTGCATAGCCGTGCTTGGGGCCAATTGAAGTGGAAGCGTCTCGTCAACTTCAGGCAGTGGCGAAACATCCTTACTATCTCCACCTGAAAACATTCCTCTAAACATCCTCCTCAGACCGAGTCTCGTGCTATCGAGAGCATCGTGATAAGAGAAAAATTCGAGCAATCTGTACACCTCGAGCACAGCGTCGCCATGGATATCCCCTGGATTCTTGTATATGAGACCTTCTCGTTTTGGTATGGTCTTGTCCAAGTTGGCCACAAATACCGCAGAAGGCTTTATTGACGCTTTCTCCCAGACGGCCTCAAGATCGGGTCTTTGAGAATCAGGAATCCTGACAGACAGGGATTTATAGGAGTTGCTGGGGAAAAACAGGAAAACGCCTTGGTAACAGAGCGAGTTAGGCCAGATCAAGGCCCGCTTTAGTCTCCTCGACAAGATCCCTTCATTGTAATTATTGATAAGCCCCATGTAGAAATCCTCGAGAATTGGGCCGTGCAGCTCCTGGAAGTTGCCGTCAAACATGCTTTCGGCCTGATAATGTAGAATCTTAAAGTAGCTATGGAACCTCTGTAGGAGCCTTTCTATCTGTATCTCCACAAGTCTTCTTTGCAGATCAGAATCTGTTGACAAGGCCAAAGAGCAGGCCATAAATATCCCCTTTTCAACTTCAACAACTACTATAGCACCTCCTTCCACACTGATAGTAGTAGGGCCGCTTTTCGGATTGAACTGGGTTGCTAAGGAACAAGACCCTCGGATGAGACCGACTAGACTCAATTGGGTGGATTTGTCTATCTGATTCGAAGGATCGGCGAAAAAAAGGATCATTTTATGTAGTTCTTCGTAGGACTCGGCCTTGGCCAGCACGAGCTCGGGACTATACATGCTTATGTAATTGATGGAGGGGGCTTTGGTGTTGTCATTTGCAATGGCCAGCCCTGACACGTCAGGCATCTGGATCTTCAGGAGGAGCCCTGTGATGTAGGATGTCATGTTTCAGTTGAAATGACCAGTAGGTGAAGTTGGTAGCTTGATGTTGATAACGCGCGCGGCGAGATGCACCTATACTGCTGCAGGGTGCTGGAATCGTCAAGGCCCGGAGGACAATGGAAGCCCGAAAGTTTTTTTGGAGAAAATTGGCAGTCAAAGAATTCTTCTTAAAGATTATGATTCACAAATTTCAAAAACTCCTTGCCACGATATCTTCGTTCAAAGCCGTCGCCTTCCCTCTACTTTTCGCAGCCACTGTCTAAACTTCTCCCAAGAGTACTTATGCCCAGAGGTCAACCCAGCCAATGTTCTTTCTGACGGCGTTAGAAAATCCCTCGTTGAATTTCACCCATATTCTGGCAGACTTTTCGGCCTCCTGGTCTATTCTGCTTTGTTCGGGATTATCATCCTCTTGCGACCCGGCTACTTCACCATTAGCATCCTCTTGCGACTTGGCTTCAGCTCCCTCTTGTGACTTGGCTTCAGCACCCTCTTGCGATTTGCCCTCTTCACCGTCAGTACCCTCTTGTGACTTGGCCCCTTCACCATCAGCACCCTCTTGTGACTTGGCTTCTTCACCATTAGGGCCTTTTGACTCACCCAGGGTATCTTTCTTCAAATGCATCCTTAAAAAAAAGTCTGGTGCACTCACTTGCTTCCTTGGCCGCTTTGGCTTTGGAGCCGTAGGAGCGACCCTCAGTGCAACACGCTTTACCCTTTGAGCCATGGTCAAATCAAATTCGGCTTGAAGGAGAGGAAACAACCAGTTACGCTTTGTGTTGAGCAACTTGCTCTTTTGCGTCAGTAAAACCGGCGCAGAGTCCGTTTCAAAAATGGTGATCGAGTCCCAGTTTGGTCCAAATGCAAGAGATACACTTCCTGTCTCCATGTTCTTCAGCGTTTCGAGCCTGAGGCCAAGCAGCTTGACAATATGCGCAGCTCGTTCTACCAAGCGTTGCTCACCCACACGTAACGTCAGCTTCACCCGTGAAGAGCCGGTATTCGGTGATAGCATGATGTCAAGCATCGGAAGGAATTGACATGCATAAAAGTCAGAGCTTGCGGAACAAGAGAGCTTCAAGCTGATAGGAAGGTTCTCGGTGATAGCCATGAGTATAGACTTGTTCTGCTTATTAAGCTCCATAGTCTCGAAGTCCAAGCTTTTTGCATTGGGTACTATCACTGTTTCATGATTTCTAGGCGGATCGATCTCACTGAAGAGAGACCAAAACTTGAGCGGTGCTAGCGTAGAGTATCCAGCTGGGTCACCACCAGGACGTGAATGGAACCTATCGTAGTAATGTAGCCAATCTGAGATTTCGGCAGGCCGTACGAGTGAGTCGTCCTGGAAGTGAGTTGCCTCGAGATACCGGTTGAAGCAGCCACGAATGACTTTGTCGAGCGAAGCTGAGGAAGTGCCTTCTCCTGATAAAAGCATATCGTAGACGTTTAAAGCGTCCTCGTCCTTTGAAAGATACCGGTCTCTTGCAAAAAGCCTATCCACAAGCGCAAACCAGGACACATTTTTGTCCTTCGAGGAGTAGTTACCGTTGTTCTTTCCGAGATGAAGAGCCTTGTCGAGTCTGCGGCCGGCAAATTGCATTTGGTTGATGCAAGCACGCATATCACCTTCACATGTTTCGAACACATCTGCAATCTCCTTCCTGTCCATTTGGAGGCCCTCTTTGTTTGAAATATCCATCAAGTACTCCTTGACGGTCTTTTGGGCGCTAACATTCACTCTTTGCATTTTACCGGGCCCTGAACGAGCGGTGGCTACAGGTCTTCTGAACCCCACGAGCTCACAAAGCGGACGTAGCTTTTCCATAGCCTTTCCCGAGAAGGCGTCGTTGGCAATGCAAATTATAGGCCTAGCAAGCTTGAATTTTTTAGAATTGACAATCTCCGAAATCACCCTCACCACGTCGTTGGCGTTGGCTGCACAGTCCACCTCATCTATCACGAGACATGTTGGTTTGTCCATGCACATCACGTCGTTCGAAGTAAGAGCGATCTTCATACGATGACGTAGCTTTGCGAGCTGCCTTGAATACGCGTTCGAAGAGCTATCACCACGGTCATTGTCTAAGGCGTTTGCTGCATTCACTTCGTAGACTCCGTAACCGGCCTGGTTGGCAAGAGCATGCACCGCTGCCGTTTTACCCACACCGGGAGGACCGTGAACGAGGAGCACTTTCTTCTCTTTCTCTCGGAGCCGAAGCCAGTGCATGATGGAACGGTAATGACGCTCGTTCCCTGCTGGACAGAGCGAAAAGAAGGCCTTAGGACGGTACTTTTCTGTCCATACACCGCTGTCGCCTTGAGTAGCTGATAATTTGGCCTTTTCGCTGATTCTGCTTCTCCTCACCTCGTTTATGGCGTCCCTGGTCGTTCTTCTCTTTTCGACCTGTTCATGGAGCTTATCCATGTCTAGGATGGTATCCGAGTAGTCCACGCTGACGGGTTGTGGTGTTCTCCTTTTGAGAAAAATCTTTTTTCCATTGAACAACTTTACTTCTTTTGAGCCTTCAGGCCTGTTTTCAGAGACATTCTGCTCAGAAGGAGCTTGAGTGAACTGAAGCGGCGAGCCTGGATCAGCCTGGGGCTGGCTTTGTGAAAACAAGAGGGAATCCTCGATTCTGATTGGCTCCTCGGGCTGTGTTTGAGGCTGAAACAAGAGGGAGCCTTGCATATCGAAGTCCATGATGAGTGGGTTTCGAAGGTGGTTTGAAATATCAACAACGCGACGCGCGGTGTAGGTATAGGACGAGGGTGCATCTTGGGGAGGTGACGGATGAAGAAGGAATGGTTTGAAATACTTTTTTGAAATAGATTTGTGAAATGTTTGGGAGTTTGATAGAAAAAGACGGTTTTTGTTGCAGAAAGGTATAGTTTAGATTTGGGGTGGGTGGTTGGATTGGGTGGTGAATAACTTTTCGCAGCCATCTCCAAGGAAAGAAGCATGGGTCTACAGAAGGTGTGATAAGGAGGTAGAAAATGAATTGTGAATAGTGGAGAATTGACAAAACAGCTTCATGATGGAGGTTAAATAGTTTTTTTTTTTTTTTTAAAATTTAACGTCAAACTGAACGAATTGTATGGGCCTACTGATCGGACTCAAGCAGGTATCGTAGTGCAAGGATACACACATTCTTACCATATATCTACTCATGCAAAACACAAGATAACACTGATTCCGCCTTTCTAGGATCAATACTGGAGAATTTTGACATCAACAAAAATCCAGCTTTTTCTTGTGAATGTTTGCGTTAGTACTTGAGAGCTACCTCACTCTTACCACCTTGCATAGATACCGTTAGGAACATCACTTCAGGCGAAAAAGCCTAACTTTAAGGTTTTGGCGAATCGTAACCGAATCAGCAAAACTCACAATCGACCGCCAATTTCACAAATCCTCCATATCCACAAAAACCTAGCCCTCCATGGTCCGCCAAGGAACCATGACTACACCGTTCCGACACCGTTTGGACAACCAGCAGCCACCTCATTACCACCAAACCCACCAAAATCCAAGTTCCCACAACACCACAAAAACACCACAAATCACAAAACACCACCTTCTCCTCGCCCTCCAGATCCCTATCCTTATCGCTTCCATCGACCATTTAGCACCCCATGCAGCCGCATCCAACCACAACCCACAAATCCACAAACAAGACCAAACAAGACCCAAACAAATCAAAAAATCAGAAAAAGAAAGCCCTCCACAAAATCAAAAAACTTCTTCCAGAAAAACGCCCCTCCAAGAAAAACCCACCCTCTGGCGGATCGGATCCACCATCTTGGCTGGTGTACATGGCCGCGCAGATCCACCTCACTTAAAACCAACCTCAACTTCCTTTTCTTCATGGGCCCCATCGTAGTGAAACGAGTGAGGCTCGCCGTGGCCGTGGCGGTGGTGTTGGTGTTGGGAGTGGTGATGATTTCCCAAAGAAGCAACCACAAAATCACCAACGACTTTCTATCCAGCGTCAAGGCGTACACGGAGAACGTGCCTGGGTTTCTGAATCCTAGGCCTGACGAGATAGACGACGCTGACGTTAGCGACTTTTTGGGCGACACGCTGGAAATCGACCAGTACGAGCCTAGGCCGGAAAACAAGTACAACGACGTGGATCACGAGACGGTGGTGCCTTTGGAACCGTCCTTATCCTTGGGCATGGGCATGTACCCAGACCCCACGACATTCCCAGAGGTGCCTGCCAAGAGCTACCCGAAGATCGGCGCCTTGGAGGACCTGAAATTCACCGACAAGTTGCCCTTCCGCATCTACTCCCACAACATCAAGAACGGCGGTACCCACAAGCTCGAGCTAGGGGAACCCGTCTGGGAAACACGAAAAACAATGGTGGTGGCGTCGATCCGGGCCCACTATGCCCCGAACATGATTGTGGCGCTTCAGGAGGCCCAGAAGTTCCAGATTGACGATATCTTGCATGGGCTCAACATGATAGAGGAGCCTGGGTCCCAGTGGAAGTACTACGGCGGCGGCAGAATCGACGGGAAGCTGATGGGCGAACACGTGCCGTTTTTGGTCAAGGAGGACGAGTTTGACGTGGTCTACGACGACACCTTCTGGCTCAACGAGAAGAACCCCAGAAGACCGTTGGTGGGCTGGGACGCCAAGTACCCACGAAGCGCCACGTACGTGACCATCAAGCACAAGAAAAGCGGCACCTACCTCAATTTCTTCAATGCCCACTTTGACCACAAGGGCCTGACCGCCAGAGACGAGTCGGTGCAGTTGCTTATGGAGAAGATGTCCAGCGTCAACGAATGGCCGTCGTTCTTGTGTGGTGACTTCAACGCCAAACCCAACGAGGAGTGCTACAAGAGCATCAGCAAGCAGTACACGGACGTGCACACCATCACCTCCTCCTACAACTGGTACGGCCATCCGGACTACTCGGTGACCGGGTTCAGAGGAAACTACCTCAAGGACGCCAAGCGCATAGACTACATATTTGCACCCCAACACATTGTCAAGGCGCTGGAGACGCTTTGTCTGGATTCGGTGGACGGGTACCTGCTTCAGCTCCGCGGCTACGGTATGCTCCATTCCAAGTTTGGCGGCGTCTACATGAGCGACCATCGTCCGATCATGGCGGATTTCATCATGAAGAAGTGTTGAGGGGAGACTGGCCGGGGTGTATAAATAAAACGAGGAGGCCATCGACAGTCGGCAGTGCAGCACTGTTTGCCGGGCTGGATTATAGACGAATGGCTGCCTCTGAGCATAGACTAGAAGTCTAGACATAAGGAACAAAGAGGATATGAAAGCAGGTACGCATCTGTAGGAGTGGGTGGTATCTATACTGATTGGCTGCGAAATCACCAACCCCCAACTATCACAAACCAAAACGGTCCGATTTCCCTAAAATGACCATCAAGTAATCAGGAAGGTCAAAATACGTGACTTCCAAAACCTCTGCCTTCAATTTGACTCCCCCATGTTCGATTTTTCAGTCTCCACATTCATCAGCCCTACCACTCATACGACCAAACAGGCTGCGAAACACAATCACGTCAAAACCACCAACCAAGCCAAAAGCAACGACCAAATCCTACATTAAATAACTCTTCAAAAAATCACCATCCATTCCAGTCCCTGTCGGCCCCAGGTATCCCAAAAATCCAACACCCCAATCCTGGGTCGTGCACACCCTAAAGAAAAATTCTCAGTAAGAGCTCTTCACCAACTAATACCACCACCATGTCTTACGACGATATCGAAAACGCCACGCCCGACATTGTGATCGGGTCGCAGATCCCCGAAGACGATGACTTGGTGTACGAGCACGACGTCGAGTCTGGCGGCGAAGAGCCCGAAACAGAGGCTCCAGTGAAGGAGAAGAAGCTGGTGGCTTTTGCCGGTTTGGACGATGAGTTCGATGCCGAGGCGGCCCAGAGAGAGTTTGAAGAAGGAGGCGGTCTTCCGGAGCAGCCCGACGATGTGGATCTTTCCACCTTGACCCCCACCTCGGCCGAGATCATCAACAGACAAGCCACCATCAACATCGGTACCATTGGACATGTGGCCCACGGTAAGTCCACCGTTGTGCGTGCCATTTCCGGAGTGCAGACCGTTCGTTTCAAGGACGAGTTGGAGAGAAACATTACCATCAAGTTGGGTTACGCCAACGCCAAGATCTACAGATGCAGCGACCCCAAGTGCCCTGCTCCAGGATGCTACCGTTCGTTCAAGTCCGACAAGGAGATCCACCCCAAGTGTGACATTCCTGGCTGCGAGGGCCGCTACAACTTGGTCCGCCACGTGTCCTTTGTCGACTGTCCCGGTCACGACATTTTGATGAGTACCATGTTGTCTGGTGCAGCCGTCATGGACGCTGCTCTTTTGCTTGTGGCTGGTAACGAGAGCTGTCCACAGCCCCAGACCTCCGAGCACTTGGCCGCCATTGAGATCATGAAGTTGAAGCACGTTATCATCTTGCAGAACAAGGTCGACTTGATGAGAGAAGAATCTGCCTTGGAGCACCAAAAGTCCATTTTGAGCTTCATCAGAGGTACCATTGCCGACGGCGCTCCGATCGTGCCCATTTCGGCCCAGTTGAAGTACAACATCGACGCCGTCAACCAGTTGATCTGCGACTACATCCCTGTTCCTCCCAGAGACTTCATGGCCTCTCCTCGCTTGATTGTCATTCGTTCCTTCGACGTCAACAAGCCTGGTGCCGAGATCGAGGACTTGAAGGGTGGTGTCGCCGGTGGCTCCATTCTTAACGGTGTTTTCAAGATTGGCGACGAGATCGAAATCAGACCTGGTATCGTCACCAAGGACGACAGCGGCAAGATCCAGTGCAAGCCTATTTTCTCCAACATTGTTTCCCTCTTTGCCGAGCACAACGACTTGAAGTTTGCCGTCCCCGGTGGTTTGATCGGTGTTGGTACCAAGGTCGACCCTACTTTGTGCAGAGCTGACAGATTGGTTGGTCAGGTTGTCGGTGCCAAGGGCCACCTTCCCTCCATCTACACCGATATCGAAATCAACTACTTCTTGTTGAGAAGATTGTTGGGTGTCAAGACCGAAGGCCAGAGACAGGGCGCCAAGGTGCGTAACTTGGAAACTGGTGAGGTGTTGATGGTCAACATTGGTTCGACTGCTACTGGTGCCCGTGTGGTTGCCGTCAAGGCCGATATGGCCCGTTTGCAGTTGACCTCTCCAGCATGTACCGAGGTGAACGAGAAGATCGCCTTGTCCAGACGTATCGAGAAGCACTGGCGTTTGATCGGCTGGGCCACCATCAAGAAGGGTACCACCTTGGACCCTGTTGCATAGGCGATTTCACAGAACAGCATCTCTTGCACGGCAAGTCTCTTTCTCTCTCTGTATTTATAGTCATTCATATCCGGAAACGAGGTGCTGTAGGGCTTTTCTATGTCATGAACAATATAAACGTCATATATAATGCTACTCCATGTAAGTCTCAGCTATCGCAGGCGAGAATGTGTTGGTAGTCGCTGCTGCTGATGAACTTGGGGTACGAATCGATCTCCATGAGTCTAAAGATCGATTTGGCAATCTGACGAAACACCCTGTGGATGTCTTCAACCAAGGCCACCGTCTGCGTCAAATCACCGTTTTCATATCGGAAATAACTTGGTTTTTCCAGGCTGGCAGGGCTGTCTAATTCAGTGATGTCTAGCTCACCCACGAATCCTTTTTCAACCATCGGCGTCATCATATAATCAACAGAAGGCAGCATGGGCCCTTCCAACGTCATGAGGTTCTGGGCATCTTGTCGAAGCTTGTAGTCAATATTCAAGTCAAATTGCAGGTCTGGACTGATGTACGCTGAGTAAAGTTGAAATGCTTTGGAGTAGAATTTGTTGGTGTGAAACTCAATTGCATTGCGGACCTTGATCTTTCTTGGACCATCTTCGAGTGTGTTATAATGCGAGTAAAGCTTCAACACTTGTTGCTCCAGGCTGTTGAAGTCCGAAAGCTGAACATATGCATTGACGTTTTCGACACATCTTTCCTTCTGCATGTGCATCTTGAACAAGAGACGTAAACCGGGGTCTTTGAGGATATTTTTAAGGGAGGGTCCCTTGTAGGAAGCGCCGATTTTGATCTTGTTAGAAGCATCCAGTAGCAGCTCACCTCGAGACTTCTTACGACGACCCCAGTTACAGACTTCGCTGCCTCGTTCAGTCAAAACGTAAAAAGCATTTCTCTCGTTCAGAAAGGTTTCATCATCCAAAGTGATCGGGCGTAGTAAGTTTGCCTCTATGAAGAGCTTGGCTATGCTAATGGCCTCAGCAGTTGTCGTCACACTAGAGCAGTCACAGAGCCATTGGACTATCGCCTTACCTGAGACACAATAATCCACCATAACTTTCTTGTCATCATTGATGAAAGTCTTCAGTTTGAAGAGCCTCACGCCGGTATTGGATACGTAGTATTGAACGTGCGAGTCAGACTCGGGATTAGTGAAGTACTTGTGATGAAACGGACTCACACACTGGGTCGTCGACTTGTCTTCCAGCGTCAGAAAGCAATCTCCTTCGGAAGAGCTAGAAAAGTCAAACGTGTCTCCAGAAGTGGTGTCGTAGAAAACACAAGATGCTGCATCAGGAGCCTTCTCCGAGGACCAGATGTTGGGACTCGGTCCCATTACCCATGAGAATAGAATGTGCACTAAGTAGCTTGAGTATAAGATGCTTTCACTAGCGGGGGATCGTTCAAGCATGAAGAGCTCCATAGTATTGATGTTGGACTTCACAATTGCTGGCATGCACTTAGAAGGCATACCGATATTCTGACAAAAAGCGTGCACTAACGCTGCACCTTTTGGTGTGACTTGAAGGGTACCATGTCGGCTAAGCTTGGCTTCAGTCCTCGAGTTAGGGTAATGAAGAAGTTTTGCATCGAAGAACTTTCGAAGAAGATCAAAAGCAAGATTGGGCTTCATGCTATATGCAACGGTAGTTTTGGCCATTCTGAGCTCAATATCAATGGTGAGGTTGCACAATTTCTGCACTGCATCTTCAACAGTGAAAGTGAACGGTGGTGGTGGCTTTCCAAAAAACGAGGACTTTGGTTTTCCACGACGATCATCGAGATTCAAGCCAATGATCAATGCCTCGAATACGTTTGAAAAGCTTTTTCCAGCGGTGACGTTGACCTTCTTCACTTCCTTTGCCGAGGTGTCCAGTGATCTCCCAGAAGAAATAGAGCTTGTCATTGTCAAAAATGCAGACACAAAATGATGTCAAAAGTTCGCTTCCCCTGGTTTTATATAATAATTCAGGCACGGGCAAATTTTTGACACAAGTCAGCTGAGATTGTTTCAGACTGCTTATAGATGTTTCAGAATGAAGATATTTTATCGTAAATATGCACGATCCAGCAAAAGTGTGCGGCGCTATCCACTAATTACAGTGGCTTATCTCGCGCTTCGCCAAAAATGAAATTCGTAGAAAATAATCGAAACTAGAGCTTCGTGAGCTTCTTGTAGAAGTCGCCATCTGGAATAAGCTGGCCTAGCTCCTCAAGTGTAATATCAACTTGTAACGTTTTCGACACATCCAAAACCACCTGCTTGTACATATTGAGATTATTGTTCGCGTTCACCTCGTTGTTGCTGGTGATTGCATCAAAGAGGAGCCCGTATTTGTAGAGATTGTCCCAGCAATCGCGCATAATTTTAGACGAGAGAATCCTCTGGTTGACCTTGATACCTGCAAGGACGGTGTTGTCAATATGCGAAGTGTTCGAGGAAAGCGTGGTGGCCTCGGCATTGAACTGTTTCATCATGTCGGTGTACTCCTTGTATGCCAAGTTGAAGTTGACCTGTGGAACCTCAGATTTGACAATCCACCGTGATGCCGCTATGGTAAGTAGAAGTTCTGCACCTGACAAGGATCGAATGATTGACTGAACCGTTCCCGGGGACTGCATCAGGATGTACGCCTCCAACTTTGATTCGTTAAAGAATGGCTGAGATGGGCTTAGAAGTGACACAGGAACCATGAAGCTATTATTTAGATCTTTGTAGCTTTTGGTGGAGAAGAAGATTTTGTAAACGACCCTGGCAAGTTTGGAAGGGCGATCAAACGCTTCGTCGATGTTTTGGTTCCATTGTGTTGGGTACGTTACGTCCTTGAATTGGCTCATGGCCGATGAATGCACCTTTAGGGAGAGCTTTGCGCTCGCCCAAAAATCCTCAACAGAAGTCGGCAAGTGTGTGGTGATGATACGTTGACTGAACCGACTGCGGACCCTCTTTTCGAGAAGCTCTCTGGTAGTGAACTTGGTACCCACACCAATTACACCGATGGGGATCTTGGAGCTCTGTGAGAGCTCGAATAGGTTGTAGAGAAGGGTTTGCTTGTTGGAGGCAGTGAACATCTCGATCTCGTCAATGATGAACACCACGGGCGTGGAGCTTTTGAAGTCCTCATCAGACTTGTTGGGAGAAGCGTTTGAATCCAAGGCCAAGAGGACGTTCGTCACGGTGTCACTGATGGCACGCTGCTCGAAGGTCCTGGTTCTGTCATCAGTCCCACTGGTATTGAGATCCAACTGACGGGCAATCTCTCTAAAGGCGAGGTTGTCGTCGGTGTGGAGAAGAGCATTGAGTTTGATTATGATGAACAGCTTGCCGTAATGCTCTCGAAGACTCGAAAGTGCACGATTCACCACGAGCGTCTTTCCAGTGCCTCTGGGGCCAATGAGAAGAGCTGACGTGCTTTCACGATCACCCACTGTGTGTTGTAGCACCTTGTGGACATCCTTGTATGTCTGGGCAAGCAGGGATTCCTCGAGCGCCGGGAACTCCCTTCCTGTCAATTGAGCCATCACCGTTCTTTTTAGTAGCCGTGTATCGTCAAGACCATCAGTTTCGTCCAGAACACTGTCGTTTGGTTCCCTCTTTCCAGCAAATGAGCCATCGCCATCTTGGCCAATTGCATCATCCGCATTCTCATTATCACCCCCTAGATCTCCATGGTCATTACCCTGGTCCAGTGCGTTATCAGGCTGACTTCGTGAGTTCTCCAGATTATGCGACACGTCCTTCTCCACGGTCTCTTCGGGCCGATCTGCGTCACTGGCCTCTTCCTCCTTCTTGATCGAATACCCCTTGGGTAGCGGTATTAGCCTGACGCGTTTTTGTGGTTTCACGCTCTGGCGTAGTTCCTCAATACCGCTAAGACATATGCGTTTGCGGGGCTTTTTCTCGGTCTCTTTGAGTTTCTTGAGCTCCTCTATGCCTCGGAGTTGGAGCTTCTTGCGTGGCTTTGTTGTGTAGTGCTCGTTTGAAGCAGCTTTATCGTTGGCATCGAAGAAGATCTCATCGTCAGATACGGATTCCTGGTGTACAAGCTCAGAACGGGGTTTTCTTTCGTTTTTAAGGCGCTGGACAAATTTATCCTGTTTCATCTCCTCGAGCAGGCTTCGTTTTAGGGACGCAAACTCCCCGTCGAAATCCAGAAACGACATGTTGATGGTGGTATGTTTTGATGATGTGCGCGCTTTACAATGGATGCAAGTGATGGTGTTGATGTTCAGGGAAGGTGGATAACAAAGGGTGGAAAAAAAGGAAAGAAAAATTGGGACTTGAAGGATTTTGATTTTTGGGGTTTTTGGTGGAATCAGAGGTTTTAGAGAATTTGGCTACGTAAGGTGAATACTGATATCCTATTTGCAACCACATCTACAAGCGTAGCATGTCAATTCTGAGTATGTCACCAAACGAACTGGTCAAAAAGTCAACGTGATGTGAGAACGTCAAATTACTAGAATCTTCAACATCTACAACCAAATTCGAAAAAATCCAATTTTTGAACAATTCTCCATAGCAGTATGGACCCTGCGACTGACACTCATGCATCAGAGTGCGTTTTCCTAGGCTTAACACCATGCTTATGCGTCAATTTGCAGCCATTCCAAGATGCCACTGGAAAATGTGCTTTTCTGTTTCAAAGCATTGATCCGTTTTTCTCACATACTCCTTTTTTAACCTTTTTTCATGAAAACCCTAAAGTGTGCCTCCCTTCACGCATTGCTCACCACAGACACCATGCTGAGTAATGCACAGCAACTGACCGAAACCATGAAAAATTTAAAAAACCAACCCATCCATTCTTTACTACCTAAAAGAAAAACGCCCCCTCCTCATTTAAATATTTCCCGTTTGCCCCCCACAGCTTACCCCCACAGCTCACCTCGATCTCCTGCGTGATATCCTTCCTCACCAACTACTCTCTTCTTATGGAATCAGTCACCCAATTACCAGAGCACGTCACCAAGTTGCTCAAATCCAAGCGATACGTGCACTTGGCCACGTGCAACGCCAACATCCCCCATGCATCCTTGATGAACTACACTTTCTACTCCAAAAACGACAAGCCTTACATAATCATCAGCACCCCCAGAGACACGACGAAATACCGCAACATCGAGGCCAATGAAAACGTGTCTCTTTTGATCCATGATTGGGTCGCCGGAGACGAGGAGGTGGCTCCTCCTACAGGAAGAAGAAACTCGTTGTACGAGCTTTTGGCCAACATGAACAAGGCTGAGATACGCAGTGTGTCTGTCATGCTCAACGGAAGAGCCCGGGTGATCGACCCAAAGTCGGAGGAAACGGACTACAAGTTCTACAAGTCGTTGCATTTGAACAATGGCTTGGTGGACGACGCTCAGGCCGAGACGTTTATTCTGAATGAGTGCAACAGCATTGTCTTGATCACAGTGGACCTGTGTCAGATCACGGACACGAACAACAAGGTCCAGACATACGAACTTAGCTAATATACGAGGTAGCAATTGATGGTTGAGCAAAAAGCAAAAAAAACTGCCGGCCCCAGGAATCGAACCTGGGTCTGTTCGGCCACAACGAACTGTACTGACCACTATACTAGACCGGCGTGCTATGGAGGAAAGGTTGGGGGGTTTAATATGAAGAGATGTTTGAACAGATCTAGGAATTTGCAATACTTGATCAGTTTAATGTTTTTATTGAGGTCTAAGGATTACGCTGCTAGCGCAAAAGCCTCTAAATCCACGATTTGATAGAAATGCATATATCTACCGCCACAGTCAGTATTTTTAGTAATTAAACCAACAAGTGTATTAAAGACAGTTCAATGATGTAGCGAAACTACTTTCAGCTCCTTGGGACTCGGTGGTGTCTATTTATGCTCTTGACACTCCTCATCATCCTCAGACTGTTAGGATCGCGCAGACCAGTGTTCCTCTTTTAACGATTTATTAAAATTAAAAGAACGCCAGAAGAACAAAATCATTTCAACAAAATCTACATACTTTTAAGGCTTTTTAAAAAAAATCGCCTCTTGCAGCAAAAAAAAAAGAAAGACGTCAACTCCTCAACATGTTTTCAACAGAAGCTGAGTGAACCCTGGGAATGCGACAAAAGAACCTCTCAAGCCATAAAGTCTCTGAGTCGCTGCTGAATTTTCCATAGTTCAGGCAACTTCATGTCATCGTGCTTAGGATCAGCCACAGCTATATATCGGTACATTCCCAGAATCGAAGGATACTAAAGTTGATCATTCAATCCATATTTCTTTCGAATCAGGTACGTTCTCCTGTCTTGACAATATGGCTCAATCTTTAAGTTCATAGGACACATTTTAGTCCATATCTCCAAGGGAATTAGGCCTCAGGAAGTCAGGTTTGTGCCACCAATGCGTTGACACTTCACAGACATTGTATTATTGTCCTGTTGTTTGATCTCATGATTTCCTTATCACAGAGCAGACAGGTTCGGAGTATCTCTCATTATCATTGCAAGGCACATATGGACCAAAATTGAAGAAAAGGAAGGCGGTAAATCGTGTCGTTGTGGTCACTCATCTACGTTAAGCTTTTCACACCTCCCACTACTTTAGCAGATGAGCAAAACACTGGGGCTTAATTGGTGGAAGAGAATCTTGAATCATCTTTATTTTTGATCAAAACGCAGTTAAACTACACCTCCATCGTCTTTCATAAGCTCCACTTGCTTCTTGGTTTGGGTTTGAAATCCCTAACTCCATAATATAAGACTAGGTATCAGAGGTTTCTAGCTAAAGGGAACACACAATTGAACATTTTAGCAAGCTCAATTGGGACATTCGGGTAACCGACTTGGAGGTCTGGTACAAATGTAAGCTCTTCTGAAGGTTGTTCCTACAGAGATTTAGTTTCTGTGCTCTAATCAAGAAATATTTTTCTGGAAAAAACATATCACTGTCAACGCTCTATATGACCTCGAACAGGCCAGCAGTTGAAAACCTCTCGGAATACGAATAGATTACAGGAAACTCAAGCATGATTTTACTACTGTCGACCATCTTTTCCACGCGCAATTGTCAGTGAAATACCTTGGTGTAAACCTAGTTCGAGATGATTGGGCAAAATTCACACCCTCCCTCCGATTTATGACGTCAAAGACCACAATAATTCCATATACGAAGTGCTGGGCTCCGAACCACCTCCATGTTCAACGACGCTTTTTGTGAAACCACGTGTTTTTCCATTGTCGCCCGCTAGCCACCCCAGCTGACCAAAAAACCATAAACACTCTGGTAGTGAATTGAGAGGACGTTTCGGTTTATCGCTTTTAAAGCCGAGGAGCAGGTGAGTGAGACCCCGATCCTGAAACGACCTTCCCTCGACGTCATCAGCGAAAAACAAAAAAACGCCAAGGCTTCGTAATAATTACAAAAGTCAGCCAACTCTGGTTAGGAAAATCAGCCAAGCTCTTAAGTTAGCCCATATCAGGTGACCGACTCACGGACATTCCTGAACGGCTATACCCCACGCCGGCACATCTCGCCTATGCACACCGATGCATCCCATACAAAGGCATGCAGCACCGAAAGCTGGTATATATATCTCCGTCGACCCCCAACAATGAAAATTTCGCTAACCACCAAAAAAGAGCCTGATTATGACACAATGGGCAGCATTATTAGTAATGATAACGGTTGGAGTACTTATTATCCTCATGGCTAGAGAATTGGGTAAACTGACTCAACGTATCCTTGGCTGGAACTATTTTCAAGTTGGCAATAACGATGAACAACTGTCCCTTCCTTTATAAGGCATTATGCAATGACTCCACAGACACGGTCGTGGCTACTGTGGTCACTATCTGCCGCAGTTGATGCAATTGATGGTTTAAAAAACCGATTTAGACGGATTCGCTTTAAGTCAGTTTGGCTTCGAACTAGGTAGCTGGAATACCCTGGTTTCGTTTGGTAGGAAAAGCTCAGATTTTGTCCAAAGCATACATTGTCGCTCGTTATTCTCCACAACTGATCAGACAAGGAAAAAAGTGTCTTTTTCTAGAGTGTTCCCAGCTACATGCTGGCCAAAAAGACTATGTAACTAAAGTCAAAACTAACCTTTTACTTACGGCTTGACAGATACATGACCACATTGCTGCAGAATTGAGGAAATCGTATCTGATCTTCAGAAGGTGTTCTTTGACTTGAGCACAGACCTTCAGTCGTATACCTTGTCTATAAATCCATAGGTAGAGATTGGTTCCTCAAGACTTTTTGGTATAGTACGGCTTTAGCCTTTCAGTCAAGGCTTTGAAGGTTCTCAGTTGACGTATCCTCCGTGAGGGAGGTCCAGGGGGTATGGCAAATGAATCTAGTAACACGGCATTAGCTGTAGATATGTTGTAGCATATAAGTGCCGTCCATTTTAAGCACAATTGACGTTAATTTGGCTTCGGATGGGCGGTATAGAGTTCCGGAACATATGAGCTAAAGGTAAAGCGAAGTGTTGCTGTGAAGTCATTACGCTTAACAAATTCTTCTGTGTAAGTTAATCCAGAGTTGTCCCATCGGACAAATCTTTCTGAACTTCTCCCACACAATAAAATCTATCCCCTTCATTCACTTTACTTCTAAACTGCTTCATCAATTTGATTACCGAATGTCGGCCGGTAGGGTCATGGAGATTCGTGTTTCGCAGCCATTGGTGAGGCTCATGCACGGACTCGCTATTGTGATTCTGAACAAAAGCTGGGTAATTTCAAAAAGAACAATCAGGTTCCCATTTCATTTGATGCGAGGCTTGGAAGTTCAATAAGAGCTTGAATTCCTTGGATGTCCGTAATGTCGCCCTTTTTATCAATTGGGGATAAGTGGTTCACTAGTGCCTCCAGGCTTTGGTGTATCTACACTCAGTCTTATACAATCTCGGTGAATAGCTTTCAAAATCACAGATCCCTCCGACCTTCAAACAACGTCTTGAGAAACACAAAAAAAAAAAAAGCCAAGGCTTCACCCTACCCATATCTACGTCACCACTTATACCCGTATCGGCACACAATACCTCGTCTATGCATATCTATACGTCCCATATACAGACACACCACCCATACATTGGCATATATATCTACCTCCCCCGGCCCCCTCGCTGCCCACCTGGAAAATAAAAAAATATTTTAAATCATGAGTGAATTCTCAACAGCCATCATTATTGTCTTCTTTGCAATGATCTTGATAGTACTCTCATTTTTTATGTTTATGAGACATGTATTCAGCTTAACCCCACCAATTAATCAGTTCTATCCGGACATCGGCAGAATCCGCGTTGACGATAGCGATCACGATCACGAACGACCTAAAAGCCCTCAACAGGCTTGCTGATGTTAGCTTGAAGATGGTCATTGACAGACTGTGAAATCCGTACCGAATCTACTCGAATCATTCTCCAAAACTTTGGATATGAGAGAAGGAATTATCGAAGCTGTCAAACGATTAGATTTGAAGTTGTTTAGTCTCGTGAGGTAATACGATGAAAAAGGCTCACAATTGCAACGTTTAGGATGGATGTAATTGAGGCGGTGACAGATGTGCTTTCTTTGACCTTTATCATGAATGCCAGAGTAGTCAACAACCGTGTTCGTTGCTCGACGCAAAAGAAAACTTCAAAGCGATTGCAGAAGGCATTGGTTTGCAGGCCAAGATTGGGAAATATGTGATTGAGACAGATACAATTGCAAGACGAATCCAAACCATGCTTACCTATCGAGATTTGACTTTCCAGGACAGTCGAACCATAAAATGAAGAAATGGTTGGGTGGTTAAATAAGAATGGCTTATTGGATAAAATTATGCTAATTGAGGTCTCATTATAACGCTAGCACGCAATCGTGCTGCAAAAAGTACATGTCAGTTGAAGCCTTGCCTTGGCGATTTTGTCAGCTATAACGAAAGCGCCACCTTACAAAGCAATTGTGTCTTTCAGCTAATGTAAAAGCACACAAATATACGGCCACAGCTCCAGACGGTATTCCAAAATGTAGAGCAATGAAACTTTTAAAAACAGTGCAAAGACGAATCAGATGTATTTTCAGCTCCGTGGGTCTCGGTGGTGTCTATTTATGCTCTTCACACTTGAATGGAGACAAACGAGAAATATCACACAACGAAATGACAGTGTACATGATTGGGCTCATAATGGGCGGCTGATTCCTACCCCTAAAAGAAACCGATCACCGGGTCCACAGATCAAAATGCTACCTGGATCGCTTGCCGGATCTCCCGATCAAGCCGATGATCTGTGCCTGAATCTATTCATTACTAATTTCTCTTTATTAGAGTAAGAAAATACAACGAATATCAAGTCTACACCCACTCTCGTTCGATAGCTCCATTCATAAGTATACAGTAGCCTTCCTGGCGGCTGACAGTCTATCTGATGCAAGAAGGACCCCGGTCCGTATCACGCCAGCTCTAGAAGAGCATATCTAAGGTACAGCAGATACACAAACCGGCCAAACATGCCATCAAGCAGTTCTCGTTACCGCTCGAACGTTTCTGCTGAACATAGTACTGCTGTTGCGGCTGCTGTTGGTAGTATCCACCGCCCTGTGGTGGGGGACCGCCGTAACCTTGCTGCTGGTATCCACCGCCGTAACCCTGTTGAGGGTATCCGCCACCGTATCCTTGTTGGGGGTATCCACCACCTTGTTGATAACCTTGCTGATACTGGGGCTGGCCTTGTGGGGCGTAACCTCTTGAGGTCTGGCCTGCACCTTCGTCGGACACAGTAGGCTGCTGCTTGCTGTCGGACCAGTTTGGTGGAGGACCTGTGGGAGGATTATAAGACATGGGAGGAAAAGATGGTGATGAAGTGTAAATGTTGATTCCAAGAAAAGAGCCGGGGTGGCGCTGTGTGCAGTACCCACTGATTTTAGAGGATCGGTTAGCGAGCGGTCTGGAGCCGGGGTTATGAGGGATGACGTGGATTGAGGAAATTGTTTTTTTAAATTTGGTGGAGGTGGTTTAGGGTAGTTTGGTTTTCAGTATTTTAATGAAAAATCCTCTTTTTGGTTTTTTTTCGTGGGCCTCTGCGTCATCGAAGGGTCAGCGCTTGGGTGCAAATGAGGCACAGTAGGAGCAGTAGTGACCGTAAGCGCCAGGCTGTTTTGGGGTAGCAGGCCGAAAAGCGGGCATTTCGGGTTTTGACGAGGGTTTTTTGGTTTTTGGTTTTCGGTGGTTTTTGAAATTGTAGAGGAGGTTTTTTCGGTTGATGGGGTGTTTTTTTTTTCACTTCAGCCGTTCGTGGAAAGCGGATTTGGTGGGTGTGGAAATTCCGGTAGAGGATTCCGCCACCGAGCAATTTGTGGTGATATTTTGGCATTTCGGTTATTTTCAGGGTCTTTTGTGATGACCACAAGCACGGCTGGCGGCTGAAGTACCGGCTTTTTGGTGTTTCACGGCACCACTTTCCTTCTATCTTTCGCAGCCGTTGAGAGCCGCAAAGCGATGCATCGGCTTTGCATTTTGGGTTGGAATAAATGGACGGAAAAGTGTGGGAGGTTGGAATTTTGGGAATCTGGAAAGAAGGAGATTGTTTTATAAGAGAATTGAAGGGTTCTCGGGGGCTGGTTGAACTGGGATATAGGTCGTTGAACAGGCAAAATGGCCAGGGAAGCATATGGCTGCGAAAATGAAGAACCGCAATTTCGCCGAGGATGGTCAAACCTACAGTTTGTGGCTTTTGGGTAAATTTGTCAAATTCAGGGTTCACCTCGAGGAAGATCCTCTTTGTGGCTTATCGTGGGTGCATGAGTTAGTCTCACTAAGCCACCACTGGTATCTGGGATCGTCAAGTGCACTAATCAGAGAAGTCGTGTGTTGAAGGGCACTACAGACATTTTTTGTACTTTAGACAATCTACGCTTTACTACTCTAAGTCACTGTATCTATTGGTACATTGCCGGTGAGTTAGCGATACAGTCTCTAACAAAGAGGATATTGGGGTATTTGACTTAGCTATTCATCTGGTATCAAATTCAAGCTGGCAAATATCGTGCCACTGTTTAAGCATTTAATATTTCTCGATCTCCATTTCACTTAGATTTCAATTTTTGGGCAACCTTGTCCCGTTATGCGGTCTGGTTTCGATTTTCAATCGACAACCAACCTGTTTCTGTGGTACGCTCTTTTCCGACCACTTTCCTTCTTCTGTGCCTTTTGCTTTTCCCGACCGTGAAAATATCCGGTCCGCTTAGCCCCAAAGCCGTCCACAATTTGCACCTTCTTATGACAATGAGTGCATTTTATAAAATGCCTCTTACTCAACGCAGACGGTTCTTCCCATGAAAATACTCGGAAAGGGCCAGCCTGTTCCAAATCGCAAGGGTAAATAAACATTTCCTGATAGTTGTCAAAGTAAAGGGACTTGATATCCATACGTTCAATTCCTCTCCTCTGGAACTCTGCATCAATGAAGCTCACAAAATCGCCTTTTAAGCGAGGTCTCAAAACCATCAAGACCTTAAACATAGGTTCAACTAGATGAGTGTGGCAAAAAGCCAGCACGATAGCTGGATGGGCATGGGCGTGGTCCAATTGTTCATCTTTCTTCTTCCAATGGATCAATAAATCGGTGTACAGCATCGCAGGCACCTTCGATACTTCATCGTACATTCTCTTGAACAGGCACAATGTATCATCCAGGTTCGGAGGTAAGAAGCTTGCCCTGATACCGTTATTCAAGAGCTCAGCACATACTTTATCTGCATTCCTCTTGATCGGAATCCTGTCTTGTTCTGGTAAAGACTCCAAATAGGCAGCACCTTCGTCAACATCCTTGACATACTTCCTGATGTAATCGCAGCATCTGTAACCACAAGATTGCCGAATGGATTCAAATGTCCAGATTGACCACCATATGAGGTCTTTTGGATGGCGAAGCACAAAGGGTATTAAAAGCTCACAGTACGACTGATCACCGTAACGCTCCTCTTTATAGATACGACAAACCTGTGCGTGAGGTGTAGCAAGGAAGTTCATTGATTTTAGGAAAAAAGATGTGGGTTTCTGAGATTTCTCCATCAGCAAGGGAATGGATTAAATATGATCTACTTTATCTCGTGTTAGGTCATCGAACCCCGGAAGTATACGTGATACATACCGTCGCTTGTGTAAGTCAGAAAGACAATCAAGATACGTCCGGTTGGGTTGACAATCGGTAAAGATCGCTCGATCTCCATTTTCGAAATTTCGAAAATCCGATAAAATAGTGGTTTCCATATGGTAGAATTTTTGTGTGCTCACTCATCAGTGTCAAGTGGACCAACTTCTGAGAAAGTGTAACTTTGTGCACGAGCTATCAACAAAAATGGCCCCACTAAGTTCGATGACCTCAAATCTTACGGAATGATCAATTTTCGCATTGATCTTTCTTTCAATAAAAAAAGAATAGGAACCATTTTATACCTGGTTCTCTATACTCTTCATGTTGAAGAGGGAACTACCAAGAGTTTCCAGACCCTATAAGGCCAGATTCCTCATGACAGTTTTGTTTCAATGGTTCCATTGATACATTGCTGGTTAGTACGATATAGTCTTTGACAAGACAGACTATATCGGCTGTTCTTATTAAGTTATTTCATCTGGTATCAAATATTGCTTAGCATGTTTCACGAATGTGCTGAAGCACTAATATCTCTCTGTTGGTAGAATTGAATTTCTTAGCAAATCTTGTGCTGTGATATTGTGTAGTCTCGTTGGAGACACTCAGTTGGGAATCCGCTTGTTTCTGTGATAAGCTCTCCCTCTGCCATTTTCCTTTTTTGGCGCCATTGGCTTTCTCTGACCATGAATAGATCTAGTATCATTAAACCAACAGTCTTTCACAAAGTGTCCCTTTTTATGGCAACGAGTACATTTTATAAAACGCCTCTTGTTGACCGATCCTTGTTCCTCATTCCGAGCTTTTTCAGATATAGATGGTCCAAGAATATGGTCCCAATACTTGTCCTTGTCGTAGACTGCCATGTCATTATAGCGATCGCAAAAGAGAGACTTGATGTCTACCCTCTCGATGCCCCTTCTGTGAAATTCTCGCCCAACATAATACTCGAAGTCGCCTCGTAAATATGGCCTTCTATACATCATAACCTTGAAATCAGCGTCGATTTGATGTGTGTGTAAGAATGCCAGTATGTGACTAGGAAGCACATCTGCATCCTTCAAATTTTTCTCCTGTTCTTCCCAACGAATCATCAAGCTTATGAGACTCTTCACGGTTAACTTCGACCCGCTTTCGAACGTCTTTTTGAAAGAATCCAATCCATTAACCCCGTGCATAAGGGGAAGATCCCATTTTATACCTTCAGAGGTGATTGCACGGCAAACGCTATCTGTGTTGCACACTATTCTTCTTCTTTGCTGTATAGGTAAGGAATTCAAGTAGGATGTGCCTTCATCGACATCCTTGACATACTTCAAAATGTAATTGCAAACCTGATCGCCAAAAACCTTTGAAATGCTCGGAAATATCAAAATAGACCACCAAATAAGGTCTTGAGGATGTTCGAGCACAAATGGGATTTCAAGCTCACAATACTCGTCCCCATCCTGCTCGTATTTCCATAGCTCTAACACCTTTGGAGTGAGAGGTGCAAAGTAGTTCTCCGAACGCTCTGGTGTGAGTTGGGTATATTTGGCAATTTGCAACATCGATTGACCACCGCAAAAGAACAAGTTGTTTGAATTTGAAAAATCGTTTGAACTTTGGGAACTAGCAATAAATGGAGTGTCCAGCTTATGATCGTGATGCATATAGTTGCTCATGTACCCAGATAAGCCCGATTGGGTTGATAAGCTGCCAAAAACGACAAATGACACAAATTCTCAATTCAAGGAGTGTGAAAATCTGATGAAATTGTCAAAGGTATGAATGACGGAATAAGTTCAGTTTGCTGTTTAAGCTGTGTCAAATGGAGCAAGTCTATTGATAAGAGATGGACCCTTTGCACACGAAAATGGCTCCACTGAGTTCGATAGATTTGGACCTAGAGAAAAAACGAGATTCGTGATATCCTTCCTTATATAATGAGAAAAAAAAAAAAAAAAAAAACCGGAATTCCCGCTACATACCTGGTTATCTGTGCTTCCTTAGGGAGCTATATGCACTACGTAAACGTCTCATAGTATGGGGCGGCATCCTGCGGCTTACTAATTTGTCAAGCTGACTAATGGTCTATTTGTCAACGGACTGATTTTTTATTTTTCAAGCTGGCTAATAGTGGATTTGTCGGTATGGATCTATGTAAGAGACCTTTTTGCCATCAATTCGTAAATTAATAGATTAAGTACCGATGAACTCTTTCACCGGTCTTTCTGCATCTCTCACATATTCTGTTGGAAATGCAGTACAGAAATATGCTCGCTTGGATCATCACTGAGATCTCCAAGAAAAGCAGAGAAAGTGGAGATATAGGTTATGAGTTCGTCAGAAATGACCAAAGCAGTCATGCTACTCCTTGATTGCTACAGTTGCCCGACGACTGCTATTCAGAAAACTATACAAAGAGACTGAGAAGTCCGCTTCTTAAATTATCACTTTTAAGTATTAAAGAACTCTTTCACCGATCTCACTGCATCTGTCTCACATATTCAGTAGATCTTGTTCCGCACCTGACCAACTATAAATACAATTCCGGTCTAGGTAGGCACTGGTAGATCGTTGGGGAAGGTTTACAAATGTCTCTGAAAGTGAATCTCCTCTCATTACGTCATTATCTGACTTTTCTGATAACTCTTCTGCTTCTTCATGATAGAGTCCTGCATATGGCATACATATATACTTACTTCTTCTTCCTCTAGACGAACAGAGCCGTCCTATTTTTACTTTTCAGGATCCAAAGTCACAGGTTCCCTTTCTCCTCTGCAATTAAATCCCCGAATCATCCTCCAATCAAAACTCCGTCGAACATCCTTCACATAACACTTCACAACTCCCAGTTGGGACTATGCGGCTTATCAAAAACGCCTATTTATCAAGCATCATATTTGCCAGCCAGGACAATATATAAAAACTTCTTCTCGCCCTCAAATCCAACCAACTAAGTTTTAATGAACTATTTCACAGATGTTTCTACACCTGTCTCACGCCAGTCATCCTTTGAACCCTGCTAATACAGCCTCATAGATACCTGAGTCTTTTGGAAAGTTCTCAGTGACTCGATCGGCAAGATTGATTGAGGTAACGCCCAAAGAACTGTAGTAACCCCCAACAGATTCCTCGTGGAGCCCATCGTGGGTTCCAAAAAATCCCATAAAGTACCTTTCATAATCGGTGAAAGAATTAGCTTGAAGATAAACCCATGTCTTGTGACTGTTCTGGATGCATTTGGCTTCATCCATGTTGAGCTGGTTCCCCCATTTGATCAAAAATGTAACAAATTGTCTAGCATTGTACTGGAAATTGGTCCAATGCCACTTTCTCCAACCTTCCATCAGATATCTAGGCCTCCCGCCAACATCGACCCCAGCAGAAAGCACAGCTTCAGCTATGGATTCGCAATGGAGCTTGACTTTTTCTGCAGTGGTTGGGTTCAATTTATCTGTAGTCAACCATTCATTTGCCTCTTTTCCAGTTCTGAGGTAAGTGAGGATATATTGATACTCCCTCCATCCGAAGACTCTCTGGACTTCGAGCAACACGCCATGAAGCCAAACCAAATACTCATCCCTTGACTCAAGCTTGAAAGGGATGACAAACTTTCGACGGTGAAAATCACATTCATCATCTTCAAAAAGATGTTCGATCACTGGTGCACCGAATACAGGTAATGCAGTAGCGGCGAGGGCAGCCATCTTGCACTAGATGGTAGTGGTTCTTGAAATGGATGCTATAGACGTGGGAAAGTGGGTAGAATCATATAGTTGACATGATGTAGGGGTTGCATGATCTGAAACACTTTCTGAAACACCAGTGGAGGCACTGACATGCGGCTCCTTGTTTCATCCCTACATATAACGTGGATATTTTCTGGCACTTCAAACACGTCACGTGCTTTTAGTCACGTGCCCATATTTGATTGTTGAGCACCGACACCCAGTACACCAGCAGCTACTTGGAAGTAGTTAATATGCAGTGTGTCAGACATTCTATCAAAATACTAGTATAGTTTTAGGTTGGAAGTAAGGTGTGTTCTAGTCACCTTTTAGTATATTAAACTCACTTAATGCTACCTCAGCGAACCCACTACATATTTATACCCAGGAATCTGCTGCTCATCGAGCGGCTCATGAAAAGGTTTTCTCTAGGACTCCTGGATATGATCTCTCATATACACAGTCCTCAACATTGATAACAGACCGATGCTTCCTTCATGCAGAAGCTACTACACCATCACCAACTACTATGGAAGACAGATCTATATGCCTGTTCTATCTGAAAATAGGAGCATGCAGGCACGGAGAGAAGTGTGCTCGTAAGCACATCAGGCCCCAGGAGCTGAAAACGGTGCTTTTAGCCAATCTATATCCAAATCCAAAAACAGACAGAAACAGCGACATCTCAGACTCCAACGAGTCGTTTGAACATTTTTACACGGACGTGTACAAAAGGCTTGCCCAGGCAGGCGAGATTGATTCGATGCTAGTTTGTGAAAACGAGAATTTCCATCTTAGTGGCAACGTTTACGTGAAATACACCTCCACTGTATCTGCACAACAGGCTGTGATGCTGATAAATCAGGAATGGTTTGCGGGAAAACCGGTCTACTGTGAGTTGCTGCCGGTACAGAGCTTCCATGACGCCAAATGCCGTTCTCATGATACGAATACCTGCAACAGAGGCGACCACTGTAATTTTATGCATATCAAGAAACTCAATAGCGAAGTGGGAAGACGTCTTCGGCTAGCCCAGGATAAGAGCATTGCCATAAAGAGGCTTCGAAAGCTTTTTGACGATGAGACGTGGGGAGAGGGGTATTTGGAGCCTTCGAAGGAGAAGTACTCGAGAAACAAGAAGCCCAAGGTGGCCAAGGAAGCTGAGAATGTGGTTGAGGAAGATAAGAATGGAGAGAAGGAGGAGGAAAAGGTTGAAGGGGCTGAAAAGACAAGCGAGACAGCTGAGACAGAGTCCAAAGAGGAGGAGGAAGAGCTGGAGGAGGTTTCCACCACCGAGGCTGTTGCTCGTTTATTTTCATAAAATTGCATTTCCACATGGGTCATGACGGATTGGTTGCGGCCAAATCAAACACGCTTGGCTGATTCACATTCAACAGAATAATAGACATGTTTGAAACATGAATTCATTCAAGGGCATATCCATTAATTCATATACATCGGCGTTCTTTACGCAAATACACAGAGCAGCGTGCTCTACCTCGACGAAAACAAGATGAACAACTGCTGTTTGTTCAATTTCCTCCCCAACCGGATGACCTCCGCAGAACCGCTTTTTAGCTGGTACTCTCCTTCCTGAGGTGCTTTTCCATATCTTGAATGAAGCTCACGAAGAAGCACGTTCAGTTGAAACGGTTTGATGGCGTTGGAGGTGGTGCCTATCGTAATATGTAAATGCTCCACTGTTGGCTTGAGTACGAGCAGTTGTCTGGAAAACCCCCCGGTGGTATTTCTCTCGTACATCTGTCCCATTTTCACCTCCACAGTGACCAATTTTCGGTCAAATACTACAGCTCTCACCAAAGTCACATCACAGTGGTCTGACAAATTGGCCAATTTGCCATTAGTCAATTGGGAACCAACATACTCTGCATCCAAATTCTCACCTAGCCAGTACCAGGCCGCTCCCAGCCTACTAGCATCGTTTTTGTGGCCCACGGTGATGTGGAATTCGCTCTGAACTCGATTTTTACTTTTTAAGCTGAACCATGTGTCGTTGTCGTCGAGGAACTCATCCAAGTAGTTGATGAGGTTTCTCCTCTCTTTGATCCTGATACCGTAGTACTCGGGCTTTCTTACCATTGTGTTCTTTTTTCGATCTTGTTGAGATCGAATCGCCAAGTACTACTGAGCCTGTTAGCGATGCAGGCATATACCAAGACCCCGAGTAACGGAGCGAGTAGGGGGTTCAAGTAGCGAGTCTTGATAAATTGCAATGATATTTCGATATTTTCGTCGATGAATTTTTTTTGAATTCTGTGATTTCTTGTGTTGTGTATCTCGTGGTTTTACCTCATGTTAGTAGGCGACCACCTTCTCATCGATGCTTCATATGCATAGATTTGCAGCCATTGGAAATCATCTACCTTGTTGATACTGTTTCATTTAAAATGCCGAAATTCAAATTCCTCAAGAATATTATCGTGGCGATGTCATTTGAATGCTGAATATTGCACGATCCGATGGTCAATTATAGCGGACGCCGAAGTTCATGCGATTTAAAACTAAACGGTGTTTAATTTCTTGGTCTTTGCATTGACTTTTTCTTTTGACATATTCAATCACGATACCAATGGGAGGCTCCCATATCATGGGAATTATTGATCAAAAGATGCAGCTGTCTGGTCACTCTTGACCCAGCTGTACTGTCCATTTGCTTCAGCCAGTAATGCTTGCCTTGCTGGATGTTTGTTCTACTTTTTACATTTTGAATGTTTTTCTAGTTCTGGGTTCGCCATTGGGTTGCCTATGCACGGCTGAGTGGTAGTGTGGTCTGGTAAGGAGGAGCTTGATTTAAGTGATTCTGATACTTTCTCAAACTTTAAGGCAGCTCTACCTGCTGAAATCTTTTCAACTCAAGTCTTGAATAAACTTGGTCAAACTTACTCGAAAGCTACGTCAGAGGGCTTATCAGCTCAGAGTCAGAGTGATGGAATTGTGTTTCCTAGCGTTTTGTTGGCAATGTTGGTGTGATTCTGCGCCAAATTGATGGGCTACTAGACATCGTATCCTCGAGAAAAGTCCAGTCCTTTTTTCTATCGGAAATGTCAACGAATTGGCATAGAATTTAGCCGTGCTAGAAACGTCATTACCAAGGGAGCCCGCTTTCTGAGAGTGTAATCGAATGGTCGTTTCGAAGTTTGGTGGGAGCTTGAAAGAAGGCGATTTTTTAGCATGAGTATTCAGCTAGCATATATGTTTCAAGATGGACATGAGCAATATGGCATGGTTGAAGCATAAGATTATGATATCTAGAGCTAAGGTTTGACTTGTCTTAGTTGTAGAGTGGTAGAATAGGAGCTTGTGGTAATTGTGAAAGTGCACCTTAGATGTATCAACGACAACTAACCACAAGTGACAAACCATGATTTTAAATAAGAGAGTTCAGGAGGTTTTGTACGATATAAGAAACTCTCCTTTGTGAGTCTATCATAATAAGCTCATCAGGATTCCCACAAGGACAGCGGACTATCACCAAAACCCACACTATCAATACCGCACAATGTGAGACAAAAAAATTGCAATTAAGCCCAAAACAGGTGGGAATCTCCAGAACCCCCAAATTGGGTAAAACTACTGCCAATTATTATCTAGCGGCCTCTCATATTTTTTTAGCCTTAACTATGGCGATTCAAGCGCTTTGGTTTCTTTTGACAGAGGTGCGTGAGCGAGTATTGGACCTACTCTAGATGGACGAATTTTTGTGAAAATTCACCCAAAAGACTGACCACTTTTTGCGTGGTATCTATAGTTACCGTGTTGGGACCTAGTGTCGTGACCTTTTTGCTACAACCTTCCTCTCTTGAATTAACCCTCATGACCAAACCCAGGTTTGTGACCACCAAGACAGTAGAATATTATTTCGTAGAACAGGCCTTTGGACTATAAAGCAAGGCCCATCCTCCCTGAATTCTTTTTCCTTATCCACCACTTATCGATCAAAAATGCCCGCCGTTTCTACCGCCAGCACTATCACCAAAGCATCTAAGAAGAAGAGCTTCCCTAAGAAGACGTCCACTGACAGAGGCAGCCTCAAGGAAAGTGACGCCCACATTAGGGAGAAAAAATTGAAGGACAAGAAGAGAAAGCGTTCTCAGAGAAAGCGTTCTACTAAGAACCCCAAGGACGTCAAGGAGGACGTCAAGGAAGACGTCTCCAAGTCCACCCCATCTCAGGTTAAGCCTGTTGAGTCTACTAAGGAAAAGAAGAAGAGGGTGTTCCTCTCTAACGAGGGCGACTCCTTCTACCCATCCCAATTCTTCACTTTCCAGCTCATTTTTGAGGACTTTGTGCCTCTCAACCCAGGTCAGACTTCTTACCTTGAGCACTACTTGGCCCAAAAGAAGGAAGAATGCCCAGAGGTGAAGGAAACTCCTGAGCCCGAGGTCATTCCTGTTCAGCACTTGCCTGAATCAGCCAACCCAGTTCAGGAAACTCCAGAAGCTGAGGTCATCAACCCAGTTCCAGTTCAGGAAACTCCAGAACCAAAGGTTACCATAACTCCAGCAATTTCCCCTAAGCTCGAGGTTTCTAACAATGTCCAGGCAGCACCTTTGCCCCTGGACTTTCCCTCCAAGACTTGGTCGTCTGAAAAGACCTACTACTCAGGCGACTTTCTCCACTTCAGAAAGTCACTCAAGGAAGAGGAAGTTTCCTACCTCCCCAAGGAATTCTTTTTCTGGCAGGACGCCTTATCCGAGAAGTCTGAGGAGTCGTTCGACATCGAGGACTTTTTCGAGTTCCAACTTATTCTGGAGGAGCTCATGTCTCTTGACCCACTGAAGAAGACCACCAAACCAAAGAAGGTCTTCCTCGTGGACGACGGACAATTTTTCGTCACCGACTTATTCAGCTTTCAAACCATTGCTGAAAGTCTCGAATCACTCGACGGTGATTTGTCTGACTACGAGTTCTGCTTGCGTGAAGAGCAGTTTGAGTTGTACTCCAGTGGAGAATCGGAGCCAGAAACAGAGCCCGTGAAGACTCAGGAGGTCTACTTCCCCGAAGACTTCTGCAAATTCTTCCAGCTCTGGACTTCGAGCCCTAAGTACAATGAGGTGTTTCTTCCAAACGACTTTTACTTTTGGAAGGATGCCACCAACGACGAAGACACTCCTTCATTTTGCCAAGGGACTTTTTCCACTGGCAGGGTGTCTTCAATGAGAGAAGCAACGAGTCCTTCCTTCCCCTGGACTTCAGCTTCTTTCAGCACATCACTGATTCAGAGCCCTCTTTCGCTGAAACCAATGATGAAACAAAGACCTCCAATCTTCCCCTGGAGCGCCCGAAATCAGAGTTCTTTCCAAAGGGCTTTGTGCCTTGGAAGAGACAGACAGAGAAGGTGACTTCCTACCTTGGAGTCATTTTCAAGCTTCCGAAGAACTTCCCCACCGAGACTGTAAAGCCTACGGTGAATCCACAGAATCTGCATCCTGACGAGGTTTACGAGCTGGACAGTTCGGAGCAGTCATCCATATTCGAGATGGTGCGCCATTGGGATGCAGATTTGAGTGACTCTGATTTTGACGTCTGCCTTGAGAAGGTGGACTGAGACTCAGTCGCCGAGTGAAGCTAAAGTGTATGAAAGTAATAAAAAAAAAAAAAAAAAAAAATAGCATTGTAGCGGGACCTTCAGTGGTTGTCTGATGGTGCTTCAAAAACGCAGATTCCTAGCCATGCTTGATTCAGGTGATGTACTGTCCATTTGCTTCAGCCAATTATCCACTTCTTGCTAGAATTGCCTAATAAACGATTTTCTTTTTGCACCATGACCCACCTACACCACACCTATTTTGCAAAAGCCGCTAGTCCACACTAGCGCTCTGCTTGAGCCCATCGCAACACAGCCTTGCACTTCCCATTGTGCCAAGACTCGGTCGGGAAGCTACAAATTGAAATCTTACTGTTTGGATAAGGTTTCGTTTTCTCGGATCCACAAAGGCACTATTCCAAGTCTTTTTCAACTGAGTCCCAAAAACGTCATACCCCATGATGCCAATCTCCACCCATCTCCTCATCTTCGCTTACATCAAGTCACGCAGAGGACCCCGACGCCCAGAAATCCGGACCTGTCAAAGTGCCGCAAAAGCCTTAATTCAAACGTCAAGCCCGGATAATTATACCGTCTGGGGCGTTTGTTCAGGCGTGAAGCCACACTTTTCGCTGTGGCATGTATTGCAGCCGTGCTTACGCCGCGACCCTTATTTACTCGTGCAGTGATAGGCTCAATATCTTAGAACGGGCGCATGGCGGCGATTGTGCGGCTAGAAGATGCGTTGCTTTTTGGGAAAACCCGCTGGTGGGTTAGGGTGGGTTTCGTGCTTATCGGTAAAGTCGTGGTTGTGAGCGCGCGGCCAATTGTGTCAGTGAACCACACCAGCGGAATTTAGGTTTGGGCGAGAAAGTCGCTTAAGTGAGTTTCGGCATTTGCTGGAAAGGTGCGTCTGAGCACCCCTAGTGCATGGATTTTGCATTTCCCGGGCGTTTAGACCGAATCCACCGTCGCTTGCATCCATGCTTATCTCTGTCATCCTGTACACGGCCGGCGACTTACGCAGCCTTGCGTCTATGGAGTAGGCAATTTGCAATTGCCAATTAGTCCCTGCAAATGAGGCAACCTCTTCGCTGCATACTTATGGAGCACGAAATCACCGTTTTCAAAAACTCCCCAAGTCATGTCCCACCAACCGGTTTCCGACAGCTCCAGCGTGTCTGATAATGGCCCTTCCATAGATAAGGCCAAAACCAACGAGATAGTCCACACTGTCACCTCGGTGGACATCGAAAAGGTGGAGAAAGAGCTTGAACACGATGACTGGCTGTACCACGAGGGAAACGTGGAAGAATTGGCCAACTCGCCTTATCCTGAGGTTCGTGCTGCTGTGACGTTGGATATCGACCTTGACGTTAAGCTCAACCACTGGAGAACATGGACCTTGACGTTGATCTTTGTGATTGTGTTTGCGGGTGTGAACCAGTTCTTCTCGCTCCGTTATCCTTCTTTGACAATCGGCTTCATTGTGGCCCAGATTGTGTCGTTTCCAATCGGTAAGCTTTTAGCGAGACTTCCAGAATACAAGCCCTCGTTCCTTCCCGATTTCTTCCAGCTCAACCCAGGCCCATACTCCAAGCAGGAGCATGCTTTGCTTACCATCGTGGTCTCCTTGACGTCGTCCACCTCGTACGCAATGAACATCCTCATCACCCAGACCAACTTCTACAACCAGAGTCTCGATGCTGGATACATGATTCTTTTGGTGTTTTCCACCCAACTTTTGGGCTACGGTGCAGCTGGACTCACCAGACGCTTTATCGTCTACCCTGCCGCCATGATCTGGCCCCAGACTTTGGTGACAACGTCTCTTTTCAACACCTTGCACTCCAAAGAAGGCGATGTTCTCGATAAGATGAACGCCAACGGCTGGACCATGTCGAGATACAAGTTTTTCGGAATTGTGTCCATTTTCTCCTTTGTCTGGTACTGGTTGCCCGGCTACCTTTTCAAGGCGTTGTCGTACTTTGACTTCATTACGTGGATCTGGCCCAGAAACCTCATTGTCAACCAGGTTTTCGGTGTTCAGTCGGGACTTGGAATTATCCCAATTTCTTTTGATTGGACCCAGGCCACCCAGGCCATGTCTGCCTCGCCATTGGCTACTCCAGCCTGGGTTTCGGCAAACACCTATGCATCTGTGTTCATTTTCTTCCTTATCGTCTTGCCATGCTTATACTACACCAACACCATGTACGCCAAGTACATGCCGGTGATGCTGACAACGACATTCGACAACAAAGCCAAAAAGTACAATGTTTCTAAAGTGCTCAACAGCAGGCTTGAGTTTGACGAGGAGAGCTACAAGCAGTATTCGCCCTTGTTTGTGCCGTTTTCGTACCTTCTTTCTTATGCACTCAATTTTGCAGCCGTTGTGGCCATTTTCGTCCACTGTTTCTTGTACCACGGTAAGGAGATCGTGCAAAAATTGAGAGACCAAAGAGCCGGCGGTGAGGATATCCACAAGAGATTGATGAACAACTTCAAGGAAGCGCCCGACTGGTGGTACTTGGTTTTGTTTGTCATTTCTATTGGCCTCTCATTTGCAGCCGTTTGTGCCTATGAAACACAGCTTCCATGGTGGGGTCTTATCATTTCCTTGTTGATTGCGTTTGTCAACTTCATCCCCCAGGGCTTGCTTGAAGGTATCACCAACCAGCACGTTGGTCTTAACATCATCACCGAGCTTGTGGCTGGTTACATCTGGCAAGGTAAGCCTTTGGCCAACATGATGGTCAAGTTGTACGGCTTTATTCCCATGAGACAGGGTCTTGAGTTTTCGAGAGATTTGAAGATTGCTCAGTACATGAAGATTCCTCCCAGACTCTTGTTTTTTGCCCAGATTGTCGGCACTTTGGTGGCTGCTTTGGTCAATGTGGGTGTGCAAGAATGGATGAGGTCCAACATCGACAACATCTGTGATCCCAAACAGGCAGACGGTTTTATCTGTGCTAACGGTAGAACCATCTTCAACGCTTCTATTATTTGGGGTGCCGTTGGTCCTGCTAAATTGTTCAACCCAGGAAAGCGCTACAATGCATTTATGTGGTTTTTCCTCATTGGCTTCTTTGCGCCAATTGTCACCTGGCTTGTGGCCAGAAAATGGCCTAAGCACTGGGTCAGCAGGATCAACGCTCCTGTGTTCTTCACTGGTCCCGGTAACATTCCTCCATCCACCATCTACAACTACTCCCTTTACTTCGTCATTTCGTACGGTTTCAACCACTACATCCGCAAGTGGTTCAGAGCTTTCCACGTGAAGTACACGTACATTCTTTCTGCTGCTATCGACTCCGGTGTGTCGATCTCGGCGGTTATCATTTTCCTTTGTGTGTCCTATCCAGCAGGTGCACTTGTCTGGTGGGGCAACACCGTTTACAACACCAACTACGATGGTCAGTCCAAGCCATTCTACACCTTGGCTCCTGGAGAGACCTTTGGCCCCGCCACTTGGGATTAAAATTGGTAAGTCTTTAATAGTAATATGTGATCAAGAGGTGGGTTTTGTAGTGGAGGCATCAACACAGATTTGTAAGCTTTTCTATGAGGGCTAGATTTTAGAGTCGATGGCTGAAAATGATCATTTAGACTAAAAGAAGGGACTATTCAGCGTTGAAAGCGTTATCGTTAAACCGAGAGGGTGACGAGATCGATCTACAGTTTCACCACCTCTACCAAAATTAATCCATTATTATGATGAGTGGCAAAAGCAAACCGTGAATTCGGTTTAAATGAAGATTCACCGATTCTGACCCTGTTCTGACCAAATATTATGGTAGTATCAGGCCGGTCCTAATGGCTGCAAACGGTCTGGCTGTTACACCCGGACCAGAATTTACATTGCCTAATTGGGAGGATCAAGTAAAAATGGAGATAGAATTTTTCTGTGCTGTATGCAGGTCGGGCTTTAAGATCTAGGAATCTACAATCCGCCACTACAGGCGCCAAAATTATCGAAAATGAAAGGAAGTCGAGATCTGTAGTCCTTAAGTGTCAAATAAAACGATTCGAAAGTTTGGGGCAATTTTGACCGATGGGGCGTGAGATAGCGTGGTGTGGACCCTTGACTATGGGAATTGGGCTCCTCGAGACAACCCACGTATATCTCCACACACCATTCATTCGAGCGCCCATTGAAGCCAATTTTCAATCTTTTGTGCTTCAAACAAGTAAGTAGACTTAATAAGATTCAAAAATTAAGGGTTTTCAAAGAGGCCCCTGGTGACTGATGCATCACGTGCACAGAGCTAGGGCTGAGATTCCTAGGGCTTTGGCCGAATGCGGCAGGCATGCCCAGATATTCACTACATAAGCGCGCAGCCCCCAAAGTCTCAGACTGGCGCTCCTGCACACGCACCTCCAGGCTAACAAATTTTTCGCACCTCTTCCTGGTGAAAATCTTCTTTCACCTTTCATCTAATTCATTAATCATGTCTGACGTTGAGGAAGTCCAAGTTGAGGAGCCTGTTGTCCAGCAGGAGCTCCAGTTGGTCGAGTTGGCCACCCCTATCCCAGCTGAGGTCCAGGCTGCCCAGCAGGAGATCAAGTTGTTCAACAAGTGGTCTTTCGAGGAGGTTGAGGTCAAGGACGTCTCTCTTGTTGACTACATCCAGGTTAGATCCCCAGTGTTCGTTTCCCACACTGCCGGCAGATACGCCTCCAAGAGATTCAGAAAGGCCCAGTGCCCAATCATTGAGAGATTGACCAACGCCTTGATGATGAACGGTAGAAACAACGGTAAGAAGTTGAAGGCTGTCAGAATCATCAAGCACGCTTTGGAGATCATCAACGTGTTGACCGAGCAGAACCCTCTCCAGGTTGTTGTTGACGCCATTGTCAACTCTGGTGCCAGAGAGGACTCCACCAGAATCGGTTCTTCCGGTACCGTCAGAAGACAGGCTGTCGATGTTTCTCCTTTGAGAAGAGTCAACACCGCCATTGCTTTGTTGACCATTGGTGCCAGAGAGGCTGCTTTCAGAAACATCAAGTCCATTGCCGAGTGTTTGGCTGAGGAGTTGATCAACGCTGCCAAGGGTTCTTCTACTTCTTACGCTATCAAGAAGAAGGACGAGTTGGAGAGAGTTGCCAAGTCCAACCGTTAAGGAACATGTACTTGTATATTTCGTCATAAAAGGAAAATTAATGTTGCAATGTAGGGCACTAGCTGGTGGTTCGATGAAAAGTATTAGCATTGATAAATAAGTATTAGTTGATGCGATGATGCTCAGACCCGGATGGGGTAGAACATGCGGATGAAATAGTATTTGATGCTGTTTTGGAGTAACCTGTCGTAGCGCTCCATACGTGCCATAGTGAGGTCTTTTTCGTCTCCATCGACGAGATCGGCTGCTCTCAAGTAGCCCGCCGAAGCTTGAGCCTGGGATCTTCTCTTTTGGAACTTCTTCTTCACAATGTACTCACGATTGAAGAGAAGAAGCAAAAAGGCTAGTAGGAACATGCACCCGGTGAACACTTGGGCATGGTCAAAAGGATTGGCGTTTTCCTCCTCCTTCAATGCAATGGCAATAACCTCTGAAGGAAGCGAAAAGATAGACACGATAATGTTGAGACCCGACCAGGCAGCAGGCATAAGGTGGGGCCGTTCTTGAACGTCTAGAATGTCAGCGCCGAGCGACTGGGCCATGATCGAACCAATACCGGCAGGACCGCCTAGTAAGACTGAAAGCACAATAAGAGCTCCATAAGATGTAGCATGGCGCCAAAAGGCCAAAATTAAAATGGCCAAGTACACGCAGAAGAAACTGGCGGTGTTCGTTCTTCCACAGTAGTCAGCAATGTTTCCCACGCACGGTCTACCGACAACCTGAGCAGCGTTCAAAATAGCCAAGAGGTTGTTGGACTGGTCGTGAGTCAAACCTATGGACGATGCATAGGGTGAGAAGGAGTAGAGGCAGATAACGTAGCCCAAGAGAGCCAAGCCAAACCAGCAGCCTAGCACAACGTAGTGGAGAGATTTGAAAAGCTCCGGGTTGAAGACGACTTTGGTGATAGCGACGGTACGCTCCCAGGTGATTCTCGAAGTGTTGAACTCGATGGTCTTTTTGTTTCGTGGTCTCAAGAAGCAGATAGCGAATAAGGTTGTAGCGAGTGTGACGAAGCCCACCATACGAAGCGGCCATCTCTGGTCACCGGTCTGTGAGATGAGCTTATTGAGGGACAAGGAAAACACCAAACCACCCAAACCAGCACCGGAGACACAGATTCCCATCGCAGTGGATTTTCGTTTTTGGAACCAGGTCGGAAGCACCAACGTGCCGGGAATAAATATTAAACTGAACGAACAACCGACGAGAACACCCTGGCAGCAGTAGATCTGCCAGAGTTTCGTGCAGAAAGACGCTAGAATGTAGCCTAGAGTCTGGAGCACCAAACCCGCCAAAAGAATGGGCGTTTGGCCAAACATGCTAATGAGAAAGCAGCATATAGGCGCCAACGCCTGGGCCAAAAACACCACAATGCCGCCTATAAGGGCAAAATCAAAGTTTGTGGCGCCTGGAAACAGGCTGTTGGACATGTAGTAGTTCAAGAAAACACCAAAGGCGGCGTTGGCGCCCCACGTCAGAAACACCAAAAGCATCGCCAACACCGCCTGCCACAATGCAAAAGAACCATCGATAGGGTGGTCCAGGCCGTCCTCAGAAGCCTCACTGACAGTATCGGACCCGGGCTCCTTATCCTTACTCAGTCTGGTGAGCTCGCGAGAAATACGGTCCATCTCGTCGTAGATGGCCTCCTCGGCAAGCGGCACGGCCGATTTGACCAGATACTCCTCGTTGTCCTGCTGGTGTTCGTCCCGTAGGTTTTCTAGGATCCGGGACACTCCAGAGCCGTTCGTCGCCTGTCTGTTTAGATTCGGCTGGCTCTCTGGATCTAGCGGCTTTGGGTTGTAGACCTCTGCCGCCGAGTCACCGGACGAGACAGAAACACGAGACATGATGGCTAAAAGGAGGGAGTGGTCTCGTTTATATAGTCCAGATGACTAATTGAAAAGTCGCAGGAGGAGATAACAGGACCGATGAGGAGGTACGCGGGGTCGACTGTGGGGGATGACGTTTTGGAATTTGGGTTTTTGGAGATTTGTAGTAGTTTAATGCGTTTTACGACGACAAAGTTTATTTCCACTCCAGCCTCGTCAATTCAGTTGGGTCTTCTGTTCAACGGTTTTGTGTCAAGCCCCACACGGCGCGCCATGGAACGGAACTTGTGCAGAGGCTTTGTTGAATTGTGAGGGATACACTTCCTTTCTGTGGAGGATTGGGTGGTGCTTTTTAGCCCATTGGTGATTTTTCCTTGTTATGCTGATTTTGTTAGGTAGTGCTTTTGACGACTCTCGAGTATGGGTAGCGGAATTAGCCGTGCGATGTATGTTTCAGGGACCACCAAATGTGGGTTCTGGTATATCCGGTGACTCACCGTTTGACGGATTTACTTGAATTTTTTCCGTCACGTCGGTGGAGAATCTGATACAGGTGGGCGGTCGGAGTAGCCACTGATTTTCCCGTCTGGTGGTGATTCATCCGTGGTGAGTAATCCATCCGTGGTGAGTCATAGAGGCGTGAGTTCTCCATTGTGGGGGGGAATTGCTATCAGGAGGGTGGCAAAAGATCAGAAAGAAAAGGAGGCTTTGGCGTTTGGAGAAGCCATCAACAACGTAGTCTGGTCAGGCACACTTTGACGAACAATGGAATTGGCAGGGAGGTGTCCAAATAGAGGGTTTTATGGAGTGAATTTGTCTTGGTTCAGTTGAGTTGGGATCTGCTTGATATCGGGGTCTTTCAAGTGGGTGAATGTTTCCGTGATTCGACAGTGGTGTGACGAAACTCAGATTCTATCCAGAAAGTGGAAGCGCCAACTCAGCTGAACGTGAAAACCATGCGTTTCGTCAAAACGAATACTCGATTCTCATTCCACCTGGCAGTTGAAAAAAGCCCAACCAAATCGTTGAATGTCGAAGAAAAGCGTAATCACCAGAGACGAAGATGATATGATGACTCCAATAATATCACCAAATCATCCAACCAAATGATTCAGCCAAAAGTCTTGCCAAATAATTTTGCCAAATAATCCAACCAATTTTTCCCACCAAATAGTCCCATTGCCTCATCAGTTCAGCCTCACCAGCATTTCGCAGCCATGTCTCAGAACTGACCAACAAGCTTTCAACCGACCGGCCCCATAAAAAACCCCCCATTTCATCCAAACTACTCTCAAAACTAAGAAATACCGTCAGTCTCCTTCAAGTTCTACAAATGTTTCTCAATTCATGAACTCAAAGAAACATCAGCTCTAATAAATATAGGTGAGTTCAAGATGCAAGAAAGGTTCAAACCCTGATGGGGTAGAACATGCGGATGAAGTAGTACTGGATGTTATGTTGGAGCAACCTATCGTATCGCTCAAGCCGGGCCAGTGCAAGCTCTGTTTCGTCGTCCTCAACAAGATCAGCTGCTCTCAAATAGCCCATCGACGAACCAGCCTGTGCTCTTCTCTTGTCAAACTTCTTTCTCACAAGGTACTCACGATTAAAGAGAAGAAGCAAGAAAGCGAGTAAAAACATGCACCCGGTGAAAACCTGGGCATGGTCGAAAGGATTAGAAGCGCCATCCTCCCTCAATGCAATTGCAATCACCTCAGCGGGAAGCGAGAAAAAGGCAACCACGATGTTGAGACCCGACCATGCAGCAGGCATAAGTTGGGGCCGTTCTTGAACGTCTAGAATGTCAGCACCGAGAGATTGGGACATGGTTGAACCAATACCGGCTGGACCGCCGAGCAAGACAGAAAGAGCAATGAGGGCTCCGTACGATTTAGCGTTCCGCCAGAATGCCAAAATCAAAATCGCCAAATACACGCAGAAAAACGCAGAAGTGTTTGTTCTTCCGAACCGGTCGGCCAATCTTCCCACAAGCGGTCTACCGACGACCTGGGCGGCGTTCAAAATAGCCAAAAGGTTGTTGGACTGGTCGTGGCTCAAGCCTATGGATGAGGCATAGTTGGAGAAGGAATAGAGACAAATGACGTATCCCAAGAGACACAAGCCGAACCAGCAGCCCAAAACGTTGTAATGGAGCGACTTGAAAAGCTCCATGTTGAACACCACCTTGGTGATGGCCACAATGCGTTCCCAGGTGATTTTTGAGGTGTTGATGTCGATAACTTTCTTGTTTCTTGGTCGCAAGAAGCAAAGGGCAAACAAGGTCGTGCCGAGCGTTACAAAGCCCACCATTCGAAGAGGCCATCTCTGGTCGCCAGTCTGTGAAATGAGCTTGTTGAGAGACAAGGTGAAGATCAAACCACCTAAACCAGCACCAGAGACACAGATACCCATTGCAGTGGACTTTTTTTTATCAAACCACGTAGGAAGCGTCAAGGTGCCGGGAATGAAAATCAAACTGAAGGAGCAGCCCACAAGAACACCTTGACAGCAGTAGATCTGCCAGAGCTTTGTGCAAAAAGATGCTAGAATGTATCCCAAGGTTTGGAGCACCAACCCCAAGACGAGAACAGGCATTTGGCCAAACATACTGATAAGAAAGCAGCATACGGGCGCTAGCACTTGCGCTAGAAACACCACGATACCACCTATAAGCGCAAAGTCGTAATTCGAGGCTCCAGGAAACAGACTATTGGTCATGTAGTAGTTCAAAAACACACCAAAAGCGGCATTCGAGCCCCATGTCAGGAACACCAAAAGCATCGCCAAAAAAGCCTGCCACATACCAAACTTCCCGTCAAGAGGGTGGTCCTGTGGCTCGTCAAGTTCTTCACTCACATTATCAGAGCAGGGCTCCTTGTCCTTACTCTGTGCGGAGTGTTGTCTGGAGACCCGATTTATTTCATCATTTATGGCCTCTTCGGCAAGTGGCACGGACGATTTCAGTACGTACTCGTCGTTGTCCTGTTGGTGTTCATCCCTGAGTTCTTCCAAGATCCCGGAACCTCCGGAACCGTGAGTAACCTGTCTCTCGAGAGTTGTGTGGCTTTCTGATTTAAGCAGTTTTGGTGTATAGGCCTCTGCTGCTGAATCGGAGGACGAGGAAGAGTAGCGAGGCATGGAGAAAAAAAAAAGGAAGTGATTGATTTATATAGTCCGAATGGCTAATTGGAGAGTTGCAGGAGGAGATAACCGTGCCGATGAGGAGGCACGCGGGGTTATTTTAAGGAGATGACAGGTTTGTGTTTTGGTTTCATGATAAATAAGGTTTGGGCTTAAACGTTCTTACGCAACGGAATGTATTTCTTTTAACAGCTTCACAAAACCAGTTTAGGTTGTTCTCTTGCTTGACAGCTTTTGTGTCAAGCCTCACTCCGAGCCGCACTGGAACGGAACTTATGCAAGGGCTTGTTGTGAAGGATACACTTATTGTCTATAGAGGATTCAGGGTGAGGGAGATGGGGCCTTTTTTATGTTTCGTTTTTTTATTGTGATTGTACTTTTTCGTTGTAAATGGGCTTGGTGGCCGGCTATTAGCGGAATCGATTGTGGTTGTTGGGTTAGTGCACGGTTAAATAGAGTTTCAATTTCATTGGTCTCGAACGCCAGGTGAAGTGGATGCTTCTGTGGCTGAACGTCAATTCTTTCTGTTGCGCCGGTTGAAGGATATGGGAGATCGGAGTGGCTGAAACTTTCCCGCTTTTTGGGTATTTCGCTTATCTGATAAGTCGCAGAAATGGAAGATCTCCATTGTGTTATCAAAAAAAGCTAATTTTTGTAAGAGAACGATATGAAAAGAGGATTGGGATCTGTAGATTGTGGTATCCTTGAGTGACAGGTGAATAATGTACAACGGCAAAGTATGTTCGGAAGGCTTTCTAATTGGTTGAGCTGAAAGGGCTGGAAAACGTCTTTCATTGTGAGTTGGGTAGTTGGGCAATTGACGGGAAGCAGCTCAAAATCGGCATTCACGCAGCGTCATTATCAGTGTCCTTGGAATCTTCAGTGACTATGGACTTTTTGGTGTCGGTGATATAAGTGTCTTCAGTGACATTATTGAGTACAGTGGCATAACTGTCTTTAGTGCACATCAATGATTTCACTTTTTTCACCATATCCGAAATATGAGAGAAAATATTGGAAAACCTTTCTATAATTCGTACAGCTTCATCATACTCACTTCCCTCAAACAAGGCGTATAGCAACGGTTGCCTCTTCAACTCATTCTAGCCATTATCCTGAGAACCAAAAGTCACTCAATGCTTTGTTTTTCGAAAAGTCACCATTTTGGTAAAAACCCCACCACAATGCTCCCTTAGCCACAAGGTGTGAGAACATCCATTGTAACTGAGACACATAATTAAGAATTAAGTCAACCGAAGTGAAATATCATAATCGCTATATCTCAATCAAATGTCAACGTATCCTTGGTAATTTATTTACCAGGTAAATTCCTTTTCCTTTTTCTACCCCAACTTCATGAACCTCCACAGTTAAGCCTCACCGGACCCTTTCGCAGCCATTTCAGAACCAAGCAACATCCACACAACCAACCCACCAAGCCCAATCTCACATTTCTTTTTATCCACCACGAAACCATATAAACACCTCCCAATTCCCCCAAATCCATTTCCAAAAAAAAAATCCAAAAACCCAAAAACCCAAACCCATCCCGCCCACCTTATCTGGTGTGCGCGCACCACCATATCAACCATCTGTCCTCCTACTAACCAGCCATGTCCGGAGCGTCAGACTTCCTCACAAAAGGCATCGACCTTATTCAAAAGGCCATAGATGCAGATACCGCCACACGCTACGAAGAGGCGTACAAACTCTACTACAACGGCTTGGACTACTTGATGCTTGCGTTGAAGTACGAGAAGAACCAGAAGCTGAAGGAGTTGATCAAGTCCAAGTTCACGGAGTACCTCTCGCGGGCGGAACAGTTGAAGGATTTTTTGGAGAAGCAGCAGCTGAAATCCAATGCTGCCGAGCTGTCGGCGTCAGGGGGTTCCACTAAAGCCAAGAAGGATGGAGACGACGACGACGCTGATACTAAGAAGCTTCGTGGAGCGCTCGCAGGAGCGATTCTTTCAGAGAAGCCCAACGTGAAATGGAGCGATATCGCCGGCTTGGAGACCGCTAAGGACGCCTTGAAGGAGGCGGTGATTCTTCCAGTGAAATTTCCCCAGCTTTTCACCGGAAACAGGAAACCCACCCTGGGTATTTTGTTGTACGGACCTCCTGGTACGGGTAAGTCGTACTTGGCCAAGGCCGTGGCCACGGAGGCAAACTCCACTTTTTTTTCCGTTTCTTCGTCTGATCTTGTGTCCAAGTGGATGGGAGAGTCCGAGAGATTGGTCAAGCAGTTGTTCAGCATGGCTCGTGAAAATAAGCCTTCCATCATCTTCATCGACGAGGTGGACGCCTTGTGTGGGCCCCGAGGCGAAGGAGAGAGCGAGGCGCTGCGGAGAATCAAAACCGAGCTTTTGGTGCAAATGAACGGTGTGGGCAACGACTCACAGGGTGTTTTGGTTCTCGGCGCCACCAACATCCCGTGGCAATTGGACGCCGCCGTGAGAAGAAGATTCGAGCGCAGAATCTACATCGCATTGCCCGAGTTGGAAGCTAGAAAGCGCATGTTCGAGTTGAACATTGGCGAGGTGCCCTGTGAATGCAACCAGCAGGATTTGCGGGTGTTGGCCGAAATGACAGACGGCTACTCGGGCCACGATATTGCCGTGGTGGTGAGAGACGCCTTGATGCAGCCAATCAGAAAGATCCAGCAGGCTACCCATTTCAAGCCTGTCGAGGAAGACGGATTGGAGAAGCTCACGCCGTGCTCTCCTGGCGACGAAGGTGCCCGCGAAATGAGCTGGCTCGACATTGGCACCGACGAGTTGAAGGAGCCCGACTTGACGATCAAAGACTTCATCAAGGCCGTCAAGAGCAACAGACCCACTGTCAACGCCCAAGACATTGAAAACCACACCAAGTTCACAAACGACTTTGGCCAGGAGGGCAACTAGACCACGATTTCCGATAATAGAGCAAAAACGTCATTCTAATGGTACTTTGTAGTCCACCATCTTCTTTCAGGTCTAAATTATTCGTACATACTATACAATGACAAACGTCTACTTTTTCACCTTCTGCCCTTGCCTCTTCTGCCGCCTCTGCCGCCTCTCTTGGGTGCTCTTTCAGGCGACGCTTCACGCAATCTCCACGCAAACAAGTCGTCTTCGTCTTCACGGGCAGACTTTGTTTCTTTGAGTTTGCTAGCAAACAAATCCACATCGTCGTCCTCGTCTCTGGAGTATCCACCACGTTCTGCTCTGCTGGAACGCTCGGGTCTGGCTGTTCTTCTTCTTTGTTCTCTGTCGGGCTCGCCGTGGAGAAGATAGTATCTCGAGTACACAGCAGCATTCTTGACTTTTCTGTCGGACTGGAGACTCTGTCTAATGTACAACACAACGGAGCTGTCGTCCTCGTCCATGCCGGTGTTGGCTTCCTCCTCTTTCTGCTTTTTCTCCTCAAAAAGGTCCTTCTCTTCGCTGATGCGTTTCTGGTACTTGTGGAAAGCAATGGTGGGCGCATATGGCTTGGTTTCTCTTTCCTGAACAATCTGGGAAACATACTCCTGGCTGAATTCCTTCACAATCTCCTCAGAAGCTCCGCCAGAAATGGATAATGCTCCCAAACCCTCAGCAGCGTCTTCGTGTGTCTTGAAAACCACATTCACGTTGGAGTCGTCGATCCACTGGATTCTGAACCAGATAGGGCGCTCGACCTCCTTGTAGTCGTCGTCGCCGATTTTGTCAAAATTGAGGTAGTAGTCAACAAATGCTTGCAAGTCTTCTGTTGATAAATTGTCCACACCGTTGATATGCAAGGCTTCAGGTCTTAGCGTCTGTGGTGTACCGTTTATGGCGATTTCCACCTGCTGCAGCTTGAGCTTCTCTTCTTGTTCCTTTTCAGCATCTATGGTTCTTGTCATGAAGCCCCCGTAGGGTGCTGGTTCAGCCATAGTGAAACACTGAATAGTTAGTATGAGAAAGCGCGCTGTGTCGGATAGTGGATCTGGATGGTTACGGAAAGTGTACTATAAAAAGCGCAGGTGTCCTCTGGAGTTTTTCGATTACGGAGCGGTGATGCTTCTATATACTAGTCTGTTGCTGTTTGTGGTGCAATGGCACCGATACCGTAGTGGTATCTTGGTGATGACCTAGGCCTCCATGAGATCTGTGCTATTTGTAGTGAAGCCTCGTGCAATTTGACAACCTTCTATTAAAGAATTTGGCTTCTTTTGTCCACAAACTCTGAAATGGCGAATTTGCTGGAGGTCTTCCCACCTTTTTCAGCATGACCATCCAGAGCGATGAGGCCATCTAAAGTGCCTTTCGCCATTCAGCTCGTGAAACCCAACCATTAGAGACCTTTCTTGTCTGGCCTTGTACAATCCTTCAACGTCTATTTGTGTACCCCTACTCCTCCATCTTCTCCTCCTGGGTCTTGGACTCGGGATCCTCCCGAACAAACAAAACATTGTTGCAACGAATGAAGATCTCTCCGATTAGCTCCTCCTTTTTCTCGTGATCCTCCGTTACAACCTCGTAGGTGTCGTCAAGCTGAAGATTCATGTAATTGTCGATGGCTAGAAGGGTGCCCTTGTACTCCATCTTGTTCCACTTCAAGCGGACAATGACTTTTTTATTGAGAAGCGTTTTGAGAAATGGCTTGGGGTTGATTGGTTGGAACTGCTGTTAGTATAGGCTTCGAAAAGTTCGATCGTGGGGAACATACTGTTGACATAAGAAAGTGGTTGTAGTTGATACTTCTTCGATGGTGTGCAGGAGAGTAGTAGTAGGTATCAACACAAGGTGTCGTCGGGAGAAAAAATCAAAAGTACACATTCATTTCTTCCTGAGAATACATTAAAGCACCAAACTCCTTCACTCCCACCAAATCCAGCTCTTTCGTGTCAACTTCACCCAGACCAAGTCTCCTGCACGCGTGCCTCAAATAGATACTACTTCACCAAGTGTCCTATTATCACCACCATGTCCTTGACGGCCGTATTCGTGATAGGCACGCTTGTTCGTGTGGTGGTTCCCACGCTATTTCCACAAATCACAGATGCCTTGGCCTCGACTGTGGAAACATCCACACCTATAGACTCGTTCAGGTCGATCCAGGAAGCCTTCTACCTATTGAAAAACGACTTGGACGTGTACGATGGAGGTGTCGTGTACCACCCCCCTTTGCTAGTTGCCGTGCTTAATCTCGTGAATGACGTTGTGCCTGAACAGTTTGTGTACATTGTGTTCAATGTGTTGTATGCTGCTGTTGATGTGGGCATTGCTTGCAAGCTTATAGGTATCAACCAGTGGTACCACCAGCATCAACAGAAAAGAAGCAAGATCGAAGGGCTGCCATTCAGCTCGACTTTCATCGCTGCGTTCTACTTGTTCAATCCGCTTATGATATTGACCAATTGGTCCCACTCAACTGCCACTTTCTCATACTTCCTCGTGATTGAGCTGGTAGCTCAAGTTGTGGTTGACGAAAACCCATTCAGAGCCATGATTGCGCTTGCCGTGGCCGCCTACTTATCATTGACACCAGCTTTTCTTGTGGCGCCTCTTGTTGCACTCGCCTACACGGTTTCTCCTCAGCGGGATTTGACTAGAATTGCCGTTCAAGGCGGTGCCATCTTTCTTGCATCCATTGCCACCTTGGTCCTCCTTTCATTCGTGCTTTCGGGCTCTCCAGACTTCCTCTACCAGTGCTACGGCAATGTCTTGTTCTTTGACAAGTTCTCGCCTAACATGGGTCTCTGGTGGTACATCTTCACCGAGATGTTCGACTACTTCACACCGTTGTACAAAGGTATTTTCAACTTGTACCACATCATTTTTGTGCTTCCGCTCACTGTGAGGTTCTTTGAGAAGTCAACTGAACCCCACCTTGGTGACTCCTTTTTGGCGGTGGTGATGTCGTTTGCCTGGCTTTGCTTCTCCAAGTCCTACCCAATCATTGGTGACCTCGGTTTTGTCTTGTCCATGTTGCCCATTTTCAAGAACACCGTCATCCCCCACACCAAGTTCATGCTCATCAACGCGTTGATGCTTATTGTTTGCTTGCTACTCGCTCCAATCTTCTACTACTGTTGGATCGTGTTGGGCAACGGTAACTCCAACTTCTTCTTCAGCATGAGTCTCATCTGGGGCGGCGTGTATGTCATCATCTTCCTTGACTTTATCTGGGGCCGCTTAGTTTTCGACTACTGCCAGACCCACGAAGTCAAGGACAAAAACAACCTTCGGTTGACTCAAATCTAGCATGATAATAGGATATAGAATTTGCTGCGGTGTAGTGTAATATAGGCCCCTGGGCTAGTCGCTCCACTTGAAATAGCGGAAGCGTGATCCATCATTCCCTATTGGCGTTTCACGAAAATTTGGCTTCGTTTTCAAAAATCACCAAATTTCGATTATGTGTTGCTTCATCCATTGGTGTTCATCACATTCAGTACCACCTGTAGTTCGCAGTATTTATGTATATATACGCATGTCTCAGAAAATTGCAAACACTCGAGGTAGATTGTAAATACACAGAATTCAAAAAACTTCGCCCTTTTACCTAAATGCCTATCTAGAGCCAATAAGTACAGTTTCTAGTACTATTTAATTGCAAAATGACACGGTTGCTGTTGAGCTTGCCGTTACATTACAGGACACACTCAAACCAAAACAACCAATAAGCTCGACAATCCAAAAGCAAACCCAATAACAGAAAACGTATATCTGAACTCCACTTACCACCCCCCAATCACCAAAATCCTGCCGTTTTTTTATCTTCAACGTCTTTGGCTGCAAAAATGGCCTGCACATATGCACCATCCAGGGTCCTGCCGAAGAAACCGACGAATCTCCCAAATCAAAATTGAAAACCAAAAACATAAACTTCACCCTAACACATTCCACCTCAACCGACCCGCTGGCACAAGCTGCTGGCGTTACCTCTGGTAAGTTGACTTGTGCCTGCACACACCACAGCCAATCACTGCCACCCAAATCGCATTGAGATAATCGAAAAAAATCCAACCTAACTACCACACAAATCATGTTGTCCCGTGCTTCCCGTGCCTACAGCACTGCCCCTGTGAAATTGGTGTCCAGAGATGCCCCAGGTAACTTGACCACCTTGCTGGTGAAGGTCAACAATGCCGGTTCCAAAGCCGGCAAGATTGGTGTGGCCCACCTCTTGTCCAAGTACGCTTTCCTCAACAACGAGGTCAAGTCTGCCTTGCGTTTCACCAGAGAGTCCGAGCTCTTGGGTGGCTCTTTCTCCTCCTACGTCACCAGAGACGCCATTGTGTTGAAGACTCAGTTCTTGAAGCAGGACTTGCCTTACTATGTGGAGGCCTTGGCCAACACCTTGCACAAGCCTCTCTTCAGACCACACGAGCTTGTGGAGACTGTGGTGCCTGTGGCTGAGGCCGAGGCTGCTGCCGCCCATGCTTCTACCGAGTTTGTTGCTTTGGAGCACTTGCACGAGTTGACCTTCAGAAAGGGCTTGGGTAACCCCTTGTACTACGACTCTGCCTCCACCGTCACTTTGGACGACATTAAGAGCTTTGCTTCCGAGGCTTACGCTCAGGAGAACGTTTCCCTCTACGCCTCCGGCGCCAACCAGTCTGACTTGGCCAACTTTGTTGCCGAGTCTGCTTTCTCTGCCTTGCCATCTGGCTCTCTCAAGGCCCCAGCCGTCAAGACCCACACTGGTAAGGAGGCTCGTTTCAGAAAGGGTGGTGAGTCTACCGCCATCATTGGTGTCCCAGTTGCCACCAAGGACTACGCCAAGTACGAGGGTTTGTCTGCTGCTGTTGGTAACTCTGTCTTGAAGGGTGTTTCTTCTCCATTGGCCCAGATCCCAGGTGCCGACTCCAGATTGTACAAATACGAGGACGCTGGTTTGTTTGTCGTTTCCGTCACCGGCCAGGACGCCAACCTTGTGGCCCAGGGTATCAAGGCTGCCAAGAAGGCTGTCGAGGGCCTCACTGCTTCTTCCTTGTCGGACGCCATCAAGGCCGCCGAGGTGTCTGTTGCTTTGCAGGAGTCCTTCGAGTACCCACACGACATCAAGATCACCGCCGACAGCGCCAAGGGCGCCAAGTTGGGCGCTTTCAACTACGTTGCTGTCGGTAACACCGATGTGTTGCCATACGCCGATGAGTTGTAACTCTCCTAATCACGCATATTCCACGACATTTAGAAGCAGCCTCTGCATGGACTAAATATAGGTTCCGTCCGACCAAAGTGTAGCTTTTTGTATTGACCCATTCTGTGGATGTTCCTGCACACAACCACACCCAGAAGTGTTTTTCAAGATGAGAAGCTCAACTCTGAGAAACCAACCATGTCTGACGTTGAGGAACCCTACAACGAGGCGCCGGAAAACTTCGAGGACTTCGATGCCCCAGACCACTTTTCCGATGACGACTTTGCCGAGCCTGCAGGTGCTCAGGACGGCGAGGACGTGGGCATGAAGGCTGAGGATGGAAGAACCATCATCAACGGAGGTTTCAGCGAAGCTGATGCCCAGGTCAGAGTCAAGACTTCTCGTGAGCTTTCCATTCCTAAAGAGGACAGAACCACCACGCCATACATGACGAAGTACGAGAGAGCCAGAGTGTTGGGTACCAGAGCTTTGCAGATCTCTTTGAATGCTCCAGTGTTGGTGGACATTGAGGGTGAGACCGACCCTTTGCAGATTGCCATGAAGGAGTTGGCGCAGAGAAAGACGCCATTGGTTATTAGAAGATACTTGCCAGATGGCTCGTACGAGGACTGGGGATGTGATGAGTTGATCCTCGACCAGTAAGGGAAACGACCGGGCCTCAGGGCACCTTGCATATGTAATATAAAAATCAGCGGTGAGATTGTAGAGTTGCGGAGGAGGACGTATTGTTTGAATGGGGTGAGTGAGTTATGATGGGGGATGGTATAGGGTTTGAGTGAATGAGTTATGATGAGGGGTGGTATGGTATATTTGTGGAGGAGTCCTCTGAAGAGGATTTATATCCTTGAGGGCAAGAGATCTAGCCTCAACCTTGTTGTGTTTGTTTCGATGTGCATTGTTCTGTTGTGCTTTTGGTGTGTCGTTTGTGGTCGTAAGTCGTTAGTAGAGTGAAGTAAGCGGCCATGGTGTGGAGATGATTGAGCGAGACTTCAAATAAAGAAGAGACTTCAGATGAAGAAGAGACTTTCGATAGAATAGAGCCCCATTCGATAGTCGCAACGTATTGCTGAGAAGCATTGAACCCACGGCTCAGCAGAGAATACCAATATTCTATTCCCACAATCTCCCGCAGACCCCAGGCTCACTCAATGTAAGCGTCAAGCCACTTTTCGGCTAAAAACACCTTGGACCCGTCCATCTGTTCAGACACAAAGCCCTTGGTGAGCTTATCAAACGCAGACCTCGAAAGCCTGTGGTCGCCTGAACCGATTTCACCCAACTGCACCGAGCAACAGGCCTCTTTCAACTTATCGGCGTCTATCTGCACAGGCGTTTCCTTGCCCTTGGCGAAAACACGAATGGCATTGTGTATCGTTGTTCTGTCGTCGATTTTGGAAAACTCCTGCGCCATGATTTGGGAGAACTTGGTGAAATCGACCAGCTCCTCGCCCCCAAGCATTTCGTCAAACTGCTTATCGGACGGAACAGGCACGCCCAAGGTTTTGTGGACGTTGACCAAATCAGACTTGGTGATCTTGGAGTCCTTGGAGTCGCTGTCTATCAACATGAAGGCGTTCCTGATCTGGACCTTCTGTGCGTTGGAAAGTGTGCTCAAGTGCAGCATGGTACCTCTTCAATTTCCGTTTTTGTGTTTTGCTATTGCCGTTTCAGAGGAGTAGGTGGATCTGATCAGTGTTGATGTTTACGCACCGCGAATACTACTACCATGGAAGAGGAGACCCTCTATAACCAGCCAATTGTGCTAGACAATGGGTCTGGAAATATCAAGGCCGGGTTTGCCGGAGAGGAAAAACCAAAAGTGCATCAACCTTCCTTGGTCGGACGCCCAAAGTACCAGAAAATCATGGCAGTGGCCCTGGCAGACGAAAGCGTATCCAAATACAACAACATCGAGGCGTACGTGGGGAGCTCGGCACGGCAGAACCGCGGGCTTCTCCGGCTCAAGTACCCTATAGAACACGGCATTGTGAATGACTGGGAGGATATGGAGCGTTTGTGGCACTACACGTTCACCAAAGAGCTCAAAACAGCACCGGAGGAGCATCCGCTTTTGATCACAGAGGCACCGCTCAACCCTAGGGCAAACAGAGACCACATGTGCCAGATCATGTTTGAAACATTCAACATTCCCTGTGTGTACGTGTCTGTTCAGGCTGTGCTTTCCATATACGCTCTGGGTAGAACCACAGGAGTGGTGCTTGATTCGGGCGACGGCGTGAGCCACGTTGTGCCCGTGTACAATGGGTTTTCGTTGCCTACAGCGATTAAACGAATGGATATTGGAGGCAGGGACGTTACAGACCACCTCGCTTTCCAGATCAGACAGATGCTGGGCATCAACCTACAATCCAGCTCGGAACTAGACATTGCACGCCAGATCAAGGAAAAATGCTGCTACGTGTCCAAGGCGCCCCAGCGTGACGAAAAGCTCTATTCTGGCGTGGCCTACTCACACTTTATGGGCGGTCTGGCCGCTGCAGCGGCTTCAGGTGCTTCCACTCAAGACGGCATGGACCTCTTTTCCAGTTACAAGTTGCCCGACGGCCACACGCTCCAATTGGGGCTCGAGCAGTTCCGTGCTCCGGAAATTCTATTTAATCCACAGCTTATTGGCGACGAGCTGCCTGGCATCGATGAATTGTTGGCGGTTTCGATCGCCAAAACAGACCTAGACCTTCGTCCCACGCTATACCAAAACATCATTCTTTCCGGCGGCACCACGCTTCTACGCAACTTCGGTGACCGTCTTCTTCAAGAGCTCAAGGCCAGCCAGTCGAGCCAGAGCAACGCCAGCATATGGGCCAACAACAGAAATGTGGCCAAAGACACGAAAATGAAAATCAAGATCTACGCTCCACCAGAGCGCAAGTACACCACATGGATCGGAGGCTCCATCCTCGCCAGTCTATCTACGTTCCGCAAAATGTGGGTCACTCAAGAGGAGTACGCCGAGGACCCCGACTGCGTTCACAGAAAATGCATGTAATCAGATGCAATAGTACCTATCGCCAAAGTCGCCCAAGCCAGGCACTATGTACTTGTCGTCGTCCAACTTCTCGTCAATACCACCGGTGATGATTCTCACATCAGGGTACTTATCGTGGAAGGCCTTGATACCTTCTGGCGCAGCCAACAAGTTCAAAAAGAGGATGCGGTCCATCTTCACGCCTCTAGACAACAAAACCTCCACTGCCATCATGGCGCTGCCACCAGTGGCCAACATGGGGTCCAAGAGGAACACGTATCTCTCGCTGATATCCTCAGGAAGCTTTTCATAGAACAACTTGGGCAAGGCGGTCTCCTCGTCTCTCTGGATCAAGATCTTGCCGATTCTCACAGAACGACAACAGTCTCTCAAGCCCATCTCCATGGACTCACCAGCACGGACGATGGAAACACCACAAATCTTACCCAAAAACTTGGAACCATTGTATTTGTGGCCGCCGTGGCACTCAATGACGGCTTCTTCCACAGGCAACTGGTTGAGACCTTCCTCCACCAAGAGACGAATGATTCTGTCGGAATAGAACACGAAATCACCACGTTTGGTCAGCTGGTCTCTGATGATGGAGTACAAACCTCGAAGCTGGTTGGTTTGGGGCAAAAGAATGACGTTTTTGCTGACCTCGTTGGAAACAGACATGATGGTGGAGACTGCGATGAGTTGGGCGCGATGTCCTGAAGCCAAGCAAGATAAGGTGAGGTGATGGATTTAACCGACGGGTGGTACCATTGCACGGCTTCAAATTTGACAAAATGTTGGATTTGAGAATTGAAACCGGTTTGTGATGTTTTGGATTTTTGAACGCGTTCTTGTCGTTCCAATTTTTTGATCACGCCGTGGTGGTCCCGCGTCACTATCTAATGGTTGCAAATGAGGAGCGCAACAGCCCAGCCAAAGGCGATTGAGCCAGTCAATATTGTTATGATGGCAGATTTAGGGCTGAAGCAAAGCTCAATCGACGTCTAGCTGGAATGTACTTCCAAGTATGGCTTCCTCAATCGGATCAATGCCGGTACCTGCCGTGATCAATACCGTACCATTAACGCCTATGGAAAGTCAGACTCCTAGAATTAATTAAGAGGAGGTAAGCTATAAGCCTACCAGTCTATGCGCCCTTGCCACGCTCATGTCCATTGAATTCATCACCGCTTTATCATACCCACCACTCACTGATACGAGTGTTCTGATCAGAATTATGAACAGCATCATCAGCCAGGTACTCAAAAAAACCCCGATCCTGTTCCAATGTCCCCGACCTCCAAAGCTCTCTCCTGGCAAAATGCCCTCGCAACACCCTACCTGACATAGCATCAAAGTCATCAAATCATTCCACAACCACAATCTCCCAACCCTCATTCTACCTCCTCCCTACCCTCCGCTCTACATCACACCATCGCTATTTTTTGGTTATTTTTATACATCACGGCGGCGCCGCTCTAGCAACTACTGCTGGTCCACCACAAATGGGTTCTCGATGCTCTCCGTACCGTCCAACGGCGAAAGAGTCAACAACAGCGGACCTCTGACCACCACGACCTTGAAATCCCTCGTCTTCTCTGTCAAAACAGCATCGTCCTCAGGGTCTCTGAGCTGCTCAGTGACATCCTCCAACACCAAGTTCATCAACTGATCGAAACCCTTCAAAACTCCAACAACCTGTCTACCACCAATGAACTTGACCACCACCTTCTGGTCCTTGAACTTGTTCAAGTCGAGAATGGCCTCCTTCTTGGGTCTCTCCTGTCTGCTCATGTACGACTTGCTTCTGTCATTTCTGTCGTTTCTGTCCCTATCGCTTCTGTGCTCGTTTCTGTTGTCGTGCCTGTCTCTGTTGTTGTTTCTGTCGCCCCGATTGTCTCGGCGCTGCCTCTGGCTCATGTTGGGGAATAGAGGTGTTGATGCTGATAAAGTGTTGATGAAAATGTAGTTTTCGCACCACACACTCCACCTACCACTCAAGATGGACTTATTCGTGTACATCACGTCGGATCTCACGTCGTCCGAAAGAAGAATCTCGCCACAGTGGCTGGTGCAGTACTTATTGCAAAGATTGGAGCAAATTACCGGCGTGGAAACTGCCTTCCAGACTCTACACTACTATCCTGTCAAGACCTCCAGTGAGTACCAGGTTGTCCATAAAGCCGGAGAAAAGACCGACAAGAACGTGTCTGATTTGGGAGTTGCCGCTTACTCCAGAATACACGTGATTGATGAAAACCCAGACCTGACGCTAGCGGCGTTGGAGGAGAATTCAGAAGGATTCCAGCTTTCAGAGGAGGAGTACGCCAAACGCAACAACACGGTGCTTCTGTGGAAGAAACAGAATCAGCTCGGCCGTTTTGATCCCAAATTTGACGAACAGCAGAGATTGATCCAGGAGGAGAACGAGAGACTTGCAGAGGGGATCACTGTGGGAAGCAGGTGCCGTGTTATCAACATAGCCAGTGAGAGAAGGGGCGTTGTCAGGTACATTGGCAAGATTCAGGAGCTCGACGAAGGTGAAAGCTTTTGGGTGGGAATTGAGTTTGACGAGCCGGTGGGTAAAAATGACGGCCTGATTGGACTGCTTCGTGTATTTGAAGCAAAGCCAAACCATGGAAGTTTTGTGAGGCCCAAGCAGGTTGAGGTTGGCGACTTCCCTGAGCTTGATCCCTTTGCCAGCGATGAAGAGGAGATTTAGGCGAAAGGGCGATGTTGAAGTGGTAAGGGCCATTACGCCATGATGAATGGGCGGGGTTAGAGGTTCTAAAGCATCTACAGGGCTTACTCAGGCGCTCAAGAACGAAGGAGGATGCTCTAGCGAAGGAGGCTGCTCTAGGAGTGACCGACGAGCCTTGGTTTTGTTAAGGGGCGAAAGAGAATTACTTGATGTTGTCGAAGGTGAAGCCATCATAAAGTCTCAGACATGACAGATCCCGCCGATGGTTCGAGCCCGTTACAGCTCTTTTAGCTTAGAACAGCTGGAATGCCGATTTCCATGGGAATTGAGGACTTGCGTGTGAGGTAATTAATGGCTGCAAACTGAGGTCTTCTTGGGCACCATTCTCGTCATGCGCCATCCATCGAAGCCCAAACCACACAAACAATGTCTTGCTTGATAGCCAGCAAAAATAGCTCAATCTTCAATTATTGCAAGGAAATGCAACGGATCCGTGACTTCATCGATTGAAGCCCTATCGTTCCTCGCTGACCAGCCAAGGCCTATACCTTGAAGCAAAAGGAAATTTGCAATCCCAACAAATACCCCAGCATCCACCCTCTTAATATCTGCTCCAAAAAATTTTGGACCCTCTACGACAAAAATTACCCAGACCTCATCCCATATCCTAGATGGCAAGAGGTGGACGCAGCGGAGTGCGAACAAAACTACCGGCAACTTTTCCGACCGATTCTTCCACAGCATACTACACACCACCATGGACGAACCACAGCCCATTTTCAACTTCATCTACAAATACGTCGACGAGGAGCAATTCAAGAAGTACTTCCGTCTCATCATAATCGTCTGTGTGTACCTCTTCTTCAGAACATGGTACACGAACTGGGCCAAAACGAAGGAAATCGCCCGCCGTATCGAAGAGGACAACCGTTTGGCTGAGGCTCGTAAGGAAGAGAAGGAAAACGAGGCCACGGAAAAGTTTGAGCTGTTGGACAATGAGGCAGCCACCTTTGGTTGGGGAAAAGCCACCAGAAGAAACGTCAAGCGCCAGGAGCATGTGCTCAACGAGGCAGCCGAGCAGCTTCGGGCGGCCGAACAGTCCACGTACGACGCTGCCGAGGACCACGATATCGAGGATTTGTTGGAGGAGTAGAGGGACCGTACCGAGGAGGATCGAGGTCCTTCGCCATGGAACTGGATAGCATTTAGAGACAATAGTTAAGACGACTGCATTGTTGGTAGACGGGGTGGGCAAGGAGTAGAGGGGGATTGTAGAAGATTGGGTGGATGAGGTGGATGGAAGTAGAAGATGGCGATATCAACTCTGGATCGTGATGATGTGCTAGCTTCGAATCTGAATTGAGATGACGGGCTATAGAGAGTTTGATTGGGGTGAAGCGGTTCATCTTAATTAAGCCGAAGAAACAGAAGAATGGGTCCCTGTCTCGAGAGAAGGAAGTGGAGGTTTTTGCACCCAACTTCAGCTGTGACAGAGCCTAGAATCATGCAACCAATAAGCTTTAAGCTAATCCACATTGCCAATACAAAATTAAATAAAATGATTACCGCATTGAAATAACTACACTTTCTAAAAAACGCCTCTTTTACCTAAATTTCATTGTTGCACCTTCTGTCCTATATAGCCTGTCTCAGTGCTGCGATTCCATAGTATCAACATGTCGATGACCCACCACTCCACCAGCACATCCAACGCAACGACCTACTAAAAAAACCCCTCTATTTTCCTAAATCACCAAAAAATTCAAAAAATACAATGTGCTTTTCCCCCTTTGACGACCATCTTCGGGGAGTGCACGTGACCACCATCACTGCGATGAGATGCTTCACCAAAAAAACCACTCCTACTACACCATCATGGCCGGAGACCCCTTTCTATCAGATCCATCGAAAAAGAGAAAAAGGCAGGCGAAGCCGAGCTCCACGGTGAAAAAGCAGCGGCCCGCCGCCCGCAAGCCCGACCACGATCTGGAGATCTCAAGTGACTCCGATGTGGATCCAGCAGACATGTCCAGTGAAGAAGAAACAGCACCAGCCGAGGAACGTGAGCTCGATTCGGACGAGGAATTCGCCACGGAGACGGCAGCGGAAAAGAGAAGACGTTTGGCCAAACAGTACTTGGAAAACCTCAAAGAACAAGAGTTGGAAGGAGACGAATACGATGCCCAGGACTTGGACGATGATATCTTGGCCAGAAGGCTCCAGGAAGACGCTGCCGAGGGCAAAGGTCACGCGTTCAAGCACATTGCCGAAAAGATCGAAAAGCAGCTAACAGACGCTGCCAGAAGCACCGCCAGAGTGGGGTCCAAGAACCTCACGGCCGTGACTGTCAGACACCCTTTTGCATACACCGTCTCCAAGGACATGGAGCTCATCAAGTGGAACGTGGGCGGCAAGAAGCCGCAGAGAGTGAAGCACACCAAGGGAGGCTTGAAGTTCTCGTCGAAAAAGATCCACCACTGTGACCAGATCAACTGTGTTGCAGCCTCGCCAGACGGCAAGTACGTTGTCACCGGTGGCAGCGATGCTAGGCTTATAGTGTGGTCGCTGGAGAACCTCACGTGCTTGCGTGTCATTGATACCCGGGCGGCGGTGAATGCCATTACTTTCAGAAGAAATAGCGATCAGCTTTTCGCTGCTTGTGCTGATCTTCGAATCAGGACTTTTTCGATCGCCCAGCAGGCCCAGCTTGAGATCTTGTACGGTCACCAGGACAACATTACCGACATCAGCGCATTGGCTCGTGAAACATGTGTATCTGTTGGCTCCAGAGACAAAACAGCCATGTTCTGGAAGATCGCCGAGGAGCTGCGCTTGACCTTCCGTGGTGGTGACTCTTTGGACAAGAAGAGAAAGAAGGACGACGAGGGTTCCAACGAGCCATACCACATGGAAGGCTCCCTCGAAGTGTGTTCCATGGTGGACGAATCGCATTTCATCACCGGTGCCGATAACGGCAACATTGCTCTTTGGTCGCTTGGAAAGAAGAAAGCTTTATTCACACAGCGTCTTGGACACGGCCTTTTACCGCAATTCAAGCCCTCGCAGGCCAGTGCCGAGGCTGCTCAGGATGTAGCACAGCTTCAGGTGCCTGAAAGACAGCCATACTGGATTACAGCGATTCATTCCGTTCCATACAGTGACTTCTTTGTTACCGGTTCCTACGACGGCGAACTAAGGCTCTGGAGAATCGACAAGGAGAGGTTCAAGCGGTTCACACTCATGGGAGTGATTGGAAACGTGAAGGGAGTGGTTGTGGGCATTGACAGTGCCGAGCTTCAGCAGGACAAGTTGGTGACGTTGTACGTTGCCACCAGTAAAGAACACAAGTTCGGTCGTTGGTTGGGCAAGGTGGAAGGCGCCAGAAACAACTTGACGATGGTTACCTTTAATGTATAGCATAATCGCATGATGATAGATGAGCGCACGATTTAGTGAAACTTAATTGGACTGAGAGATTTTGATTAGAAAAGCCCTTCGACTATGTATTATGGACTTCACTGTTCATGATTTAACATATATCGATCCATGAACTTCCCCAGAACCTCCATGAACTTCCCCAAAACAACCGATAACAGAATTTAACCCTACATGATCCCTACAAAAGCCACTCCAGTAAATTTTTTCTATAATGCTAATGCTGTTAAAAGGCGGCCTCGTCGTCGCCATCATCCCCTAGATCATCGTCTCCACCGTCGAAGTACTTCTCGGCGTTGTAGTCGTCGTCATCATCCTCCTCGTACTCATCATCGTGATCTTCCTCTTCCACCTCATCCTGCTCGTTCTGTGGAGCCGGATCGGCATCTAGATCCTCAGCTAGACTCTTGAGTTTTTCAAGCATCGACTCTGCGGAGTCGTCCTTTTCAGAAACATTGATTTGCTTGAGCCCGCCATCCTTCTTGTACTTCGATAGAAGCAACTTCTTCTTCAGCTTGGAGATGCCCATCACCGAATAAAGCTCCTCAGGGAAAAACTCTAGTTGGTAGGGATACTCATCGATCGATCTGGAGACCTTCTTGCGTTTCTTGAAACGGTCCGAGTAGCGCTGTATGGGCTCCAGCTCTGTGCCTTTTTGCTCTGGAGCTCCAGTATAAAATGGCCCATCATACAAAAGACGGGCAAATGCTAAAGACTGTTTTGCAACGTCTTCTTCGTATTGGGACAAGGGGCCGTGCACAGGAAGCTCCAAGACGGGTTTTTCTGTAGTCTCGCCCTGGGACAAAATGTCCGAATAGTCAAGCCCAAAGGGCAAGAGCATCCTGCCTGAGGACTGCTTTCTGAAGGACATATGGGTTGACGATGGAGTAGGCCTTCGAATGTAGCAGTTTTTTGAGACCTGCGCGTGATCGCGCACGTGGGGCACGTGATGTAGCACGTGACTGACAGTATAAGCAGATTTCAATTCTAAGTCGGTTTCGCCTACGTTATTTCTGTCTATTGGGTCTTTGAGGATGCTAGAGACCATAAAATGGATACTTTTACGGGTTGGCCTCCCTCAGTGCTTAAAGTGTACAGCTAGTTGAGAGCATAATCGAACCTCTAGAGCCTTGGACCGTCAAGGGCGACTTATTTTCCCATTATACTCTTAATTCCCAATATACTAAGAAATCATACTAAGAAATAAGCTAATACGCCCTCCCTCTGATTATCAAAATCAAAAAAATAAGGAGCCTCCCTGCCCACTACACCCAGCTGGATCTCAGATGCAGCCCTTAAGCCATCAAGTAGCACGGCTAAAGACGTGCCTCGGGCTTTCCAAAACAAACACCTTTAAAAAACTTTCCAGCGTCACATGAGCAGATCAACCAGAGGCAAGTCTCACCTAAATCTTAAACCTTATTTCTGCTCCAGGCATCACTACCGAGTTGCTATGATAAGCAGCTTCGGAACGGCATTTTCGGATTCTTGGGGTGTTACACAAAACATAGAAAGCGGTGGCGCTGAGATCTAGCCCCGCCTTTCGGTTATGGGGTTAGGGGTTGGATTTCAGCAAAGCATGTTTGATAATCCGATTTCGCAAGAAGCTTCTATCGGACGTTTCGGAAGAAGCAAGCCCCGGCTTTTTAGTCTTTTAAGATCCTTGCGGTTTCCACGGCGAATGCACCTTGAAGATCTATCTATGAAGCATGAAAAGTTGAAAGCGCAATTTCGGAAACTCCCTCGAAGCATCCACACATGGAAGTGGCAGCATGGATCACGTTTGGGGAAGTGGTGCAAAATGTCTTTGTACGTGTTGAGCTCACCTTGTGGTCGTTTGCTGCAAGAGCTGTTATGTGGATTGGAAAAAAAAAAAAAAATGCAAATCTCGAATCTTGGCTCAACGGCACGGCTGTTGCAACGATAACGAACAAAAGCCGTTTTGGGGCTCAAATTCGTACAGGGAACTTCCCAGAAATTACCCGGTAATCCTTCTTCAAAAAATTTCTCCACCTGCTGAACAAATCACCGTAGCTCTTCGTGAGAACCTCGGAACGCTAAAAGTCCCGTTAATCTCTTAACCGCCGTGCGTCAATTTGGCCAAGCGAGTACACGATAGGAGAAGGTTTGTGCCAAGCTGTGGGCGTTTCGAGATGGTCTATGGTTTGCCGACGGCACCGGAGCAACCAAAAGTGGTCTCACGATTCTCAGAATCCACTATACGAAAGCTCAATTGCATGTTCCGACCTCCCCATGGACTGGCGGGAATGGGCGGATCTGCGGGTGGAATTACGAGTACAACATGCTAATATTCAATGGCAACCAAGGCACTTTCGGCAACCAAGGTAAACTTAGGGTCCAGCGTAACCGCATGTAGCAAAGCCGGAGATAATGGAAGCTGAGAACAGAACCGTGGATTCCGTGAAATGCACGTTACGCCGCCGTCGAAGCCAATGACGTCGAGATGACCCTGAAGTAGACGAAATATGTGGCTTGAAGCCCTGCGATGAGAATTTGCGTTCTGGGGTGAACAATGGCCAGCGCCGTAGCGGCAGGTTGTGAAGAGAAGGGAAGAAAAAATATGAAAATATGGGAAAACATGGACCACAGTGTTTTGGGTTTCGGGAAATTGTGGTTTTCCGTTCGATGGTTGCGATAGTCTAATGCAAAAGTGGATGCAACCCACGAGTTGCGGACTATTTTAAAAAACCCTTCCAAGTCATTCTCCACGATCAAACTACTGACCTTCTTCCCCTCAGTCACCGCTCAGGCTTTGAAGCTGGGGTACCTAGGCTTATGGAGGCATTGTGCTAAGCCGTACTCGGAGTAGCTCACTGCAAGTCTCGTAAATCACAAAACCCACCTTTCCACAACAGCTTATTGCCAAAGTCTCTTTTGCATCAAAAGCTCCCCTTTGCCACCTCTCCTTATCAAACCGCCTTATCCTGGAAAAAAGCGACCGTGAATATGCCAGCCAGTAACAGTCCTGTCAGCTGACGCAGGAGACCGCCGTGCATCACCCCAAGTCCCATTGAACGGGGTACGCTTTTTCCAAAAATACAAAAGAATTTCAATTTCTGAAAAATTCGGAAAAATCCGCCCCGCTCAACCCCTTCCGTTTCCACTACGCCCCCCAACGTCGGTTTCTTCACCTCGTTTTCCCGAGGCCGAGGTTGTCAAAAGAGCCCAGATGCATACAAACATCGTTCCGGCATTTCGCTGCAGGGTGCATTAGACCACGGCTTGACCGCTATATTAAGGCTCCGGCATCACACGAGTTGAGAAAAACAAGAACTTTTTTTCTTCCTTAGTATATGATTCCACAGCTAAGGCGTGTGCTGCTAGCTTTGCTAGCGCCCTTTGTGGTGGTGCTCCAGTTCCTCGTGCGTGTGTTCTGGCTGGGGCTTAACGAACGCTCCATCTTCACTTTACCGCTCAACTTCTTTGTTAATTTCAGCCCCGTATTCATCTGGCTCTTGATATTCAAGAACGCTGGCTTGATTCCCAAGGAGATTCGTCCTCCCATCCACGTCTCCTTGGCCCACCATGTGGAGATCGCCATGTTTGAAGTTTGGGACAAACCTGTGTCGTCTTTAGCGGCTTTGGTGGCTATTACAACGGGAGCGTGGCTTTTGTACACCAAGGTGTTCCAGGAGAAGACGGAGAAGATCGACGACTACTCCCTAGAGAGCCATTCGTCCGCCCTGCTGACGCTGTTCTCCGACGAGGACTTTGAGATGATTGACTACGAGTCCCCCAAAACGCCTGCGGCGTTTGTCCCTCCTGACTTCCAGGACCACAGCAGATTCGGCCCCTTTCCTTTCCTCCCTAGAATGACCCAGCAGGACGCCGTCAACAACGCCACCGCCATCAACAGACGCCTTGAGCGTCACGCTGATACCAACTACCGTCCTTACAACTGCTGGGTGGCCGCACCACCGGCGCTTTTGGGCGCCTCCTGGCTCCTCCTAAATTTAGACGCCTCCTTAGCGACCCCTATCACTGAGCCCAAGGACGTGTTGGCCTGGTTCAGCTACGTCATCGGCCACTTCTGTGTGCCGCTTTTCACCGCCATCTGGCTCTACGTGTTCCATGCCCCCGGCGCCCTCAAGTGCTTTGGCTTTGCCCTCGGTGCGCAAAATATCGCTGGTGTGCTCACACACCTCGTCTTTCCTAATGCTCCTCCTTGGTTCATTCACAAGTTTGGCGACGATGCCCCTGCTGACTACGACACCTTGGGCTACGCCGCAGGCTTGACCAGAGCCAAATTCTCCATTGGTACTCACCTCGTCAACGATGGTTTCCACAAGTCTCCTATTGTGTTTGGTGCTGTGCCTTCCTTGCACTCGGCTATGGCTGTCCTTTGCTTTTTCTTTGTCTGCTATTATTCCCGCTGGGTGTTCGCCAAGGTGCTTCTCCTCGCCTTTGTGTTCTGCCAATGGTGGGCCACCATCTACTTGGACCACCACTGGCGTATCGACCTTTTCTTGGGTCTCCTCTACGCCATTGCCTCCTACACAATCTTTTCCAAATCGTTGATGCCTCGCGTCGACAATGAATTTGCACAGGCCCGCCTACATTATGACTTCAACAAGGGCTCCACCATGGGCATGCGTGTTTTCCGTAACACAAAGATCCAGAACTTCTTTGACCCAATTGCATAGCATCGCTGGGTCTCCATCTGCATGACAATACACACATCTACGTCCCCACACGGCTGAAAGTTTATTGCTTCAAACTGGTTATGTAGCGCAGTAAACCACCTGCAACAGCCTCGCCGGTTTTCTTGAATACCCCATATTCTATCCGTTCTTTTAAAATACACTCAGCCGTACTCACCTTATTTGAAGTCCGTAGTGGCGTTTAAGCGACCCATTGTCTTGCACGGCTTGGCGCTCGTAGAAATATATCATTATTCCGATTGTCCTCGCTTGGAAAAACTCTGCATGGTGGAGTTGATGGCAGGAAAATTCTTGGATGATAAGATAAAACGGCATTGTCTGAAAAATACAGAGGAAGGCAATTGCCGCATTGGAGTGGTATGGTGGATTGGTGGCGGGTATTTCAGTGAGAGGCCAAAGGTCGGCACTTCTGAATATGGAGATTTAAATTGAATGCTCGTCACAGGTGATAGTCTGGCTTCGTTTTCAAAGATTTTAATATTAATCTTTCACTTCTGAGACTAATTGACGACTTTTGTAGTTCATCAAGTTTCTAACTCCATTTTCCGTTTTCATCCCGTTCCTATAGGAGAAGCGGCTATATGGTGTCTTTTTGACGAAATAACTAGCTGGATTGAGAGTCCTCTAAATAGCCAAGACCACTCTGCTGCGGGCTTTGACGCCAAATAACAATGAACGCTTGTGAGATTTATTTGAAATCACTCGTTAAATAAATGAAATGGAGTGCTTTCCTGAAGTTGATTATCAAAGTCTCAGCTACTAACTCCTAAAAGTATGATGCCAGCCAGAGCTCTTGATATGACGTCAAGTGATACAGGTCATCGGTCAAATTCCATCCAATAGCACTCCATGTTGCTCTGCTCTTGGTGATATCTCTGATGGCGGTATAGAAGCACTACATTGGGTGAATCTACGGCTGTCAATTTCTGAATTTGTTCTTGGAACAGAACATGGCTTTTTTACTGGTTCCCCTGAAAAAGCCTTGATTTGACAAGCAGGAGGCCGCCTCAGATTTAAAGTTTGGTGTATTGTTCCATCAACGGCAGATAAGCCTCGGAAAGAACAGATATACGGATACACCCATGGACACAATTTTTCAGACATAGGCAAAAATGGAACGAATTGACAGGACTTGTTTTCGATTCTTCCCTTCATTTTCTATTTTTACCAATCCCTTAGCTTTCCGTTTAAGCCTGGTAGGTATAGGTGCCCATGACCCTACACAATCTAACCTATCAAAAGCGGCGCCGACACAGGTTTGATTCGAACCATTCCCAAATCCTATTACAAATAAGTCGCTTCCATCTACATTGGATGCTTTAGTTGATACGTTTCTACTGATCTTGTGAACATACCCTACGAACCTCCTATGGTTCTTCAACCACACCTATTATCAACCCAAACCAACGCTCATCGAGCTTTAATTGTATCAGAACACTCACCTCACCATAACTGCAATTGTCAACCACCCCCACCAATGACACCAAAATCCCCCACGTCAACTGTGGCCCCTTTTAATTGACATTTCTGTCAAGTCATAACCGCTGCAGCCAAAACCACCGGAATTAACAATAAAAGCTCCTTGGCCTTACTGCTTTGAGCACATTGAAAACCAACTTGTGGTTATGAGCGGCCTCAGGCCATTGGTGCATTCTACAAGCTGGTTCCGGGCATCGCATGTCCAACCATGATAAATTCGACGAGAGTCCGTCTACAATTTTTTTTTTTCCAATATTAACGAATAGTTTAAGAATGGCGTCAATGAATATCTTGAACCGTCCAACCAGTATCCGTGAATCTATAAGGCTTTCTGACGGAGCATACTACGTTCCCTGTGGTAAAGGACAGGTTGTGGTGCAAACCCTGAGCTGGGAAAATGTTGTTGAAAACGCTTTCTACTGTGGAATGAACGAGGGAGCCGCTATTGCTAATGACGGATCGTCCGTGAAGTTCAACCCTGCCTTGGTCTATGTGACTTTGCTTTTGATGTGTTCGCTTATCGTGCTCTAGGAGTCTGAAAATGAATGTCTCAGTGCCTCTTAAGAAACAATTTCTTCAATTATAGAAATGAATGTCTCCTACATTGGGTTGTAAATTAGTGTTAGACAACTCTCTAATGCTATTCTCTAATGCTGGAGTCAATGACTCCATTGCTCTTCCTCGGCTACTGTCTCCGATAAGCTCTTCCCCTCGAGGACCCTGTCCAAGCCTCATATGTAAAGAAGATCATGTAGCTGCAAAATTAGGCTCCCTGATGTGTATTGTGTATTCAGGGCATCTTGGCAGATAAGCCTCATATGTCTACTTTGCAGCCTGCTGCAACAAAGAAAGCTTAATTTCACGACTGTTGTGACGTGTAAAGCCGTTTTTGAAGAGGCTGTGTTGGAGAAGATTTGGTGTTGTTTTGGGGGAAATCCCGTCAATGCATTGCACCTTCTCGGAGCCTATTTCCCGAGATGGAAGTTCCGCCGTGATTAAGCTTTGGCGTTGATTTTCCACTTTTACGTATAACGAGTTGCGTCATGGGCCTCGCAGAGATGTGAAAGTCAAGAAAGCACAATCTGACGATCATTTGTGATTTTCAAGGGTGTTGCATCAGGGGAGCAATATCAGCAGGCCAAGACATTTGGAAGCAGCGGATGTACACTCCGTTTTAATTGAATTGCTGACAGGTCAGAATGCTATTTATGGAGAAAGATCTAGATTGTTCGAAAATAGCGGTTTGTTGTGGCACGGTTGAGCATGCTTATAATGGGAGAATACGGTATTGTGGGATCTGCCCATTGAAAGTTTCAATGTCGCTGTTCCATGCATGGAAGTCGTGAAAGGCCAATGAGAATGGTATTGTATTGTCATGTCGATTGTACCATTCAACCGTTGTACTATAGATTTAGAGCATTGTAGTCACTGTTGGTGGACTTTGAATGTGCTTTCTGTTTTTGAACTTAATAGTAGCAGACGAAGAATACTCAAATTGTGAAAAACAAAGAAAATGCCTAGATCCGGCTCCTGCAAGCTCCGACCATGTATTCCAACTTTAGCAGCCTACACAGCCATGTTAAGCGGTGCCTTAGACTACCAACATTCACTCACTTCCCTTAGTTTAAATTTTCAACTTTTTTGAAGTTTTTCAACTTATGAACAAATTTACCATCAAAGTCTTCTAAAAATACCAAAACCACAGCTCTCCACTGGTCATCGGGTGCACCCTGGAATCATACCAGATTTAGCCGCACCGCCTAGGACGCTTGACCTGCTCAGCCATAATAGCCCAAAGTCATCCAAATCTCACAACAACACCCACGGAATATTCAGATCTCTCAATTTTCCTAATTCTACTCCATTTGCAAAATCTGCTTAAATTCCAAAACCCCAAACCCACTAAACCCACCACCCTCGCTGCATCGCTTACTTCTCCGGATCTGATCGCGAAGTAAACAAAGAATATCAACACCAACTACTCACCATGAACGGGCCCGAAACCGCCGACGGGACATTGATCATCATAGTATGCCGGGCAAAACACCTTCCGAACCGCCGGAAACTCGACAAACAGAGCCCTTATGTTTTAATGAGAATAGGCACTGAAGCAAAGAAAACAACCGCAGCGTTCAGAGCAGGCCAGACTCCAGAATGGACCCAGGAGATCCGGTTCCAGTTGACCAGGGACAGAAGACCGCTTTTGAAGTTGGATGTTCTTGACGAAACGAAAAACGACCCCACGCCAATTGGCGATACAGAGATCGACTGTGCTGCTGTATTCCAGGACCAGGCTCACTTCAACGATGGAAAGTACATCTTGGACGGCTGGTACGACCTCAAATCGAGCGGCAGAGACGCGGGCAAGATCTACTTGGAAATCACGTTTTACCCTAGCGCTCCGTTGCTTCCTCCCAAGGTTCCATCGCCTACTTTGGACAAGGAACTACCGGCAATGCCAGACGAGTTCACCCGCCTGGACCCCGTGCAGCGGAGGACCGTGGGCGAGGTTTTCGAGCAAAAAGCCGCCGATTTCGGGGGCTCCAGAGCGTCCGATCCGGGCGAAGAGGTGTTTGTCAATGGCAGTCCCAAGAAAGAGGGCCGCTTCAAGAAGCTCCGGGAACGCTTCCAGTCGAAGGAGCCTCTCCGCAACCTCTTTACCCACGAGAAACAGAAACTGCCAGTTCTCGACGAGCCCTCGACCGTGCCGCCGCTTCAAAGCTACGAGCAGCTTGACAGGGTGGTTTCCAGCGACGACGAGATCGATCGGACCTACGACTCTCCGCCACCTCCACCTCCACCACATTCTGCCAAAACAAGCCCAAAGAGGGCTGGCCGCAAACCACCGCCAGGTCTGGCCTCGGCGGTGCCGGAGTTCGACAAACTCAACCTCAGCAACACCCTGGTTCCGTTTTCTGCCGAAACCATGGGACTTGATGACGACGAGATGCCCACACAGGTGTACCAGATGGGCCTGCCCGTGCGCCCGCTTACCCACAAGCAGCCTCGTGAAACCAAGGAGCACCGCATGAACCCTAATGAGATCGACCCCAAGTTCTATGCGCCTACGCCGTCGGAGCATTTGGCCAAAAGCTTCCGGTTGCAAAACGGCAACGTGACCAGCAAGGACGTAAATACCGAGTACAATACCGAGCATAGTGGGTACTTGGGTGCTGGCCAGTGGCTGTCGGATAAGCGGTTTCTGCCTTCTGTGTTCCAGCGGGTGAACGATGAAAACGAGGGTGAAATGAACAAGCCGCCTGTGCCGCCCAAGGTGCCGCAGGGACTCACCAACATGGAGTACTACGTTCTAGAAAAGGACAGTTACTTGAAGGATATCAACGGGCGGAGGCTCTGATGGCCCTATGGGAAGCGTAGTCCATAGGAGGGAATTTGCGATGGGCAACAACGGCCCCAATAGAAAGTACATAAACATTCACGATAATTGACGATTTCAGAGATGACGTGTAGACCCCGGGTTCCTGCAAGTGTGAGACTAGATAAAGTATAAGGTTTGATAAGCTATACGAGAAGCTCTTTTAGGCCACCTTTACGAAAAGTTTAAAGCTTCTATCTCTTCTCCACAGACTGAATACAAGGCTCTGTACATGAGAGAATGGTTAAGTATAAGCTTCGAGGCATTCAAGGTGATGTCATAAAAGATCGATACGAGTTGTGGTATTAGGTTTGGGTTGGGTTGGCTTTTATCCGGGAAGCTTCTATAAAAGGGCCTGGTTTGGTGGCTTTTGGTGAAAAGAGTCAGATTGTGGTTTTTTCCGTGGATAATGTGTTGGCAAGTTCGGATTTAGGGTGGTGTAGGATTTTCAAGTACCCTAGGATATCCAAGTACCCTAGGTTTCCCAAGTTCATGAGTAGTAGAAGTGAGTTTATGGCAAGGTCTACAAAGAGAGGTGAGGTCTTCGGAAAGGATATCGAGGTGGTTTCTTGGAGAAGTCGATAATCCCAGCGTCCGTCATGGGTTCCTTTTCAACTGACACTCAACTGTATAAGTGCTTTGGGTCCATTGAAAGATTTCAATCTTGTGAGGTGAGTCCAGTAGTGAAGTGGATCATACTTTTGAGCGTTCCTCTAGCTTCTCTAGATTTCGATCGAAGAAGCCTTTTGGATTAGAAAAGGCCATCAAAGTGTAATTCTTCCATTACTTATTAAACTCATCTCCAGTGAGCATAATTATTAGGATTCCATCTTGTGGGTTGTCTCGGATTAAAGAGATAGATGATGCTTCGGGCGTTCTTGAGCATCTTTGAAAATTGAATTTAGGAGGTTTTTATGTGTAATTTCTCCACTACCTATTGAAATAACCGCCAGTGCACATACTTATTAGGATTCCTTCTTGTGGGTTGTCTCGGGTCAGAGAAATACATAATACTTGTGGGCCTTCTTCGAGCAAATCTAGCATTTGGACGTAGGAGAGCATGAAAGTGTATTTCTCCATTACTTCTTGAAATTAAAGCCAGTAAACATACTCAATAGGATGTCTTGGGTATCAGCAACACTCATGGTGCTACCACCAACTCCATAAAAACCATCCCACTCAGTGAAAAACTGAAAATCTCCATTTAGCATATAAAAATCTCCATTAGCATATAAAAGTTGCCCTAAACTTGCCTTAAAACTTTTCCTAATCTCGCCTAGAGCCAGGCCCTGGCCTACATCACAGCTACATCTCTAACATAGTATTTAACAACATTAATGACGGCCGAGGCCGGGTATAAGAAGCGACGCTGATGCGCCCTAAGCAGCGAACAAGAAAGTCAAAAATCACCCACTTACAACAAGTGCACGGCAACAGCACCAAGCATACCGAGACCAACTCCCAAAGCAGCAGCCTGGCCGTTGCTTGTAGAAGAAGCACCGGTGGAAGTAGCAGAACCCGAAGTGGCAGAACCAGAAGAACCAGAACCAGTACCACTGGAGCTTCCGCTGGTCTTGGACGACGTCTTGTGCACGCTGGAGGTGGAGTTGGTGGTGTTGGAGTACAAAGGAGTGGTTGTGTTGGCGTAAGGAGCGGAGGTGGCGGCAGCTGGAGCGGAGGTGGTGTTGGAGACGTTGGAGGAAGCCACAGCAACCACACCTTGGTAAGCAGTCAAGGCAGCGGCTTTGGAAGCAGAAGCCTCAGAGGCAGCAGAAGCAGCCGACTCGACAGAAGCCACAGAGGCCACGGAAGCCTCAGAAACAGCAGCAGCCTTGGAAGCAACAGAAGCTTCAGAAGCAACCGAGGCCTCAGAAGCAGCGGAAGCTTCAGAAGCAGCAGAAGCCTTGGAAGCCTTGGAGGCCTCAGAAGCCTCAGAAGCCTCGGAAGATACAGAGAGCTCCAGGGCGACAGAGGCCTCGGAGGCGACGGAGGCCTTGGAGGCGGAAATGAGCGAGGAGGATTCCCAGGGGTCCAAGACGGTGGTGGTGATGGTGATGGTGGAGGTGGAAATGGTTGGACCTGCTGCAGCAGCAGAGGCGGCGATGGCCAAAAGAACGACTGGGTTAAAAGCGACCATTGGGTAAAGAGTGACTAGGGTTAGGATGAGGAAGAAGGAGGATTAAAAAAAAAAAGTTCTACATGAAACGGTGGTGGAGCATTGGCGATGCACATCACAGGATTGAGATTGTTTTCCGGCTTGAGAGACTTTTTGAGAGACTCTAGCGGTGCGAAAATTTCTTGCATGCAGCGTGGTGCCATGCGGCGGGCTACCTGATTTGGCAGGAGGGCGATGGAAAAGGTATGCGGCCTACCCCAAATGGGGTGGCTTTCGCGGACCATTTCGCAGCACAATGGGTGGTGGACTGCACACAGCATGCGCCTCGACGCTCGCCGACGCGGCGTTGCCGTACAACCGCCGCGCCCTCTCTCTTTTCTATGCCACTACAACCCATCGTCTTCCTGCAGCCTCCAAGTCTAGACCAGATTGGTAACCCTGGCCGCTTAAATGGTGCTTTTCTATAGGGTGCTTTTCTGTCGAGCGGCACCGCCGCACGTGATAGTCCACCATGCACGGTTCTCGTATGTGACTGCGATCATTTGCAGCCACCGTTAACGAGAAAAGCCCACCCACTAAAAAACGAGAGAAGTCGATTCTACTTTTCTGATGATTAATCCATCACTTCGTCTTCTTCTTCTTCTTCTATATAGTGCAGTCTGACAGGGCCAGGGGCCACTTGTCCCACCCGTGTATGTTTACGCATCCCCATTTGGGAATTTGTCAACACCACTGGCCGTGACCTGGAGAGTTGCATGTAAATGGCTTACTGATTTTGAGACAACGCAATGTCTTCAAAAGGGGAAGGTTTTGGCATCCGCAGCGAAATTCTTGCTTCTTCTTGCTTGTTCATGCTTGTTGACGGCAAATCCACCGGTGGCAGAATGTGGAAAGCTGGAGGTGTGGAATTCCGCAACCGCAGCTTAAATTTTTTCTTGAAGTCAGAATGTAGGCTTGCGGCGGTCACTGTGGTCGTGTTTTCAAGGCTTTGGCCAAAGTCACGCTGGGCTTGGAAGCAGAGCCTGTCATTCGAGCTCGTGACGAGAAACCCTGCTATTGTGTTTAGCTACCGAGCCAAGATGAGGTTAAATCCGGTGAGAGCATAGGAGCGACAGGAATAATGTAGACGCACGGCTCAATGGGACCGTGGGTAGGTTTTTCGGATTTGTCAGGTTGAATTTGGGGTGGCAGGTGATGAGCTGGGTGTAGTTGGGTGGTGGATGGTAGTCTGGTGACATGGTTGTCTGGTGATGTCTGGTGAAGCCTCACGGTTTGTGCTTTTTGGTGATTTTTGAGCTGACTGGTTTTGGCTGGGTTTTGCTGAATTTTGGCTGGGTTTTGGCTGGCTGATTTTTGTTATTTTTGTGGAAAAGGCAATGCAGCTATGGAGGCAGTTGTGGATTCAGTGGGGTGGATCTCAACCGGTTGCCTGATCCAGTTGACGGATCTCTAGGACTTCCAATAAGGTCATACCATAAATGGATGTTGGAATTCCAGGATCGTGCCGTTTAAGTGCATCGTTTAATGGGCACTCTTGTGTCTGTCGAGTCAGACGTTTAGTGTCTCGATGGTGCCAAACAGAGGGTATCAAGATTGGTGTATCCAGCTTTTGGGCTCAACGCTTGCTGTTTTGTTGTTTACCCTGGTCCATGCGGCGTTTTGATCTGACGCTTTTGTGGACCTTTTAGACTTTGTGTGTTGGGTTTTGTGTCTTCCTCTGTGTTGTGGTGCACCGTACACTGTCTTCTGTTCTGTAACACCGTGCAATGTCTTCTGTTCTGTAACACCGTGCAATGTCTTCTGTTGCACTCTTTGTGGTTTCAGTCCGCCCTGGGTGTTGTTGAATTTTTTGGAGAGAAGCAAGGGCGAGCTTATGTAGAGGGTTCTTTGTGACTATCATTGAGTCTGTCTGTATGATGCCCACTGTGTGGTGTAAACCGATGTAGTTTTCTGGTAATGTCTATATTTTGATTTCTAATTGCTGATTCTTAACAGCTGAGAAACACTGGAGAGAAAAAGATCGCTTTTTAGCTGTTCCGGATGTTTTAAACTGACCATCATCACTGTCTTTATAGTAGTAATGGCTGCGAAAAGGCCGTGCTAGGATGATTGTTTCACGACAGAGCTGGAAATTAAAGAGCAGACTTATTTTCACCAACAAACGTCTCCTTATGCGTTCTGATGCTCTAGTTCCAGTCTAGGTTTCGGTAGCACAAGTGTAACTATATGACATATTTGTGGTTGACCAGTACGAATCATGAAGGTAATAGAGCACAAACTCAACTCTAAACCAAAAAGAAAAAAACTCTCCAAGCACACTGAACTGTATTCTTAATCACAGAATGTTGAGAAAATAGTCGTTTGCACCCCAAAAGTATCAAACCTCTGTGAACCTCTTGCACTCTGCTCATCCCGTACACAACAGTACCACTCAAAGTCACCTCCACCTCCAACTTCCGAAACCCAATCTACCATCTAAATCTCCCCAAACTGCCCAAAAACAAATTTTTCACCAACCCCCAAACCCCTCCCCTTTATATCCAAAACCCATCCCGATAGTACCTGGTCTTGATACTGTGCGCACACGACCCGGTGATTTTTTTTTTCACCACACAAACCTCCAGGCTCATCAAACCAACCCAAGATGCTCAGATCAGCAACACGCAGGTACTCGTTAAAGAGCCTCCCTTTCGAATCACAGCCCAGAAATAAGTTCAATGCGCAAAGATCAGCATTCAACTTGAAACCGGTCAAAAAAGACGGCCTCATATATAACCCTCCAGCATCTGCCCCATCATACAAAGAAACACCCCAGTTGTTTTTGCCCAAAAACGATCCACGTCTTAAGTACCTTGAGGGAAAATGGAAAGTCTACTCTGAGGAGGAGCTTGCGGATATGCCGCTCATATACGGTGTTCAGAAACTGAAGGACTACCTGTTGACCCCAGAAGTGGTCGGAGAAATACTCAAATTGAGACAGCAGGACGCCAACCAATGGACGATTTCCAAACTAGCACAGAAATTCAATCTCGACAAGACCAAGGTCAATGTGATCACCGGTATCAGCAAAGATAGACAGAAGAAGGTGCTTAGTGAGTTGGAATCCGTCAAGGAAGCCTGGTCCTCTAAAAGAAAGCTTGCTAGACAAGACAGAGAAAAGAGAGTCCAGCAGTGGTTGCGTGGCGAGTTCTGAGCTACGTATCGCCCTCTTGTATATATATCCGTTGCATTCCTGCTCTAAGAGCATCCCAATATACATAGTCATGTCCATTAGTCCTCCTGGGCCTCGAGCTCCTGGAAAGCGAGCGTGTCGAGCTCGTCGAGACCCTCTTGTATTGCGTACTTGAAATCGAGCACCTGGTCTATTATGGTCAGCACCGTCCGGTGGAGGCTTTCCCTCTCTTCCTTGATGCGGTACTCGGTTTCCTGTTTCTTCACGCGGAGACTCTTGATAGTACTCTCGGCTTCGATGATGCCTGTGTTGACTCGGAGACGAAGCGTCTGCAAGTCGCGGTCGAGCTTCTCGATCTTGGCCGAGTACGTTTTGCTATCTGTCATCATGAAATCGTATGCCTCAGAATAGAGCTGCATGGTTTTGCGGCACTTGGCCTTGATGCCATCGAGGAACTCGTTCTGCTCGAAGATCTTGACGTGGAGCTGATCCACTTCTTCCTGGAGCTTGAGTTTCTCCTCTTGCTTCTTTCGAAGCTCTTGCGTGAGCGCTGAACGGCACTGTAGAAGCTTGACTTTCTCGTCCCGAAGGGTTTTCGTCAAGACATCGTCAGCGCTTATCTCTTGGTCCGTTTGAGCCAAGTCTTGCTTGACCGCTAGCTCAAACAGATACTCTTGTACGGGTATTCTGCTAGTCAAATAGTTGTACTGGCTGACAAGATTAATGAGACTGTCACAGCTCAGTCGAAGCTGATATTCCTGGTCGGCAATGTTCTGCTGGGTATCCTTCAATTTGTTTGTAGTGCGTTCAATTGCTTTGGAAAGTCTGTCTCTCTCGATGTTCAGCTGGTCGATTTCCGTAGCGGAGAGTCCCTTGGCCGTGAGCTGGTCCTCGTATTTCTTCTTCTCCTCTTGCATTTCCAGAATCTGGCCCTGGAGCTTGGTCAACTCGTCCTCCATCTGCTTGAGAAGATCTCCCCACTTCTCCTTGCGGTCGCTCATTTTGTTCATGTAATCCGAAAATTGTTTGAGGTCATTCTCCAATGCTCTAGACTTTGCGTGGGCCTCATTGAGCTCCGAAACCTTCCCATTGAGCTCCTCACGTTGCTGTAGAAGTTCTTTCAACCGTTGAGACCGCGTCTCCTGCTCCCTCACCGTCTTTGCATTAATTTCGTCGAATTCCGTCTCTAGTTCCTTGTAAAACCCAGAGTAGTCTTCCTGCTGGTCAATGTAAGCACCGTAGCACTGATGCGTATACCTGATGAATAGCCTATCAAAGGGATCATCGCTGGCGATCATGTCATCCTCTGTGAGACCCAGAAGAGCCAAATTGAGCTTCATGAGCCAGTAGAGCATTGCAAGGAATTTTGGCCACGACTGGCCCACGGAGCTGATATGCGTTCGACTCAAGTGCTCGGTATAAGGGTACTCCCATGCGCGAAGGACCAGGATCACGTCTGTTTCTAGCGATTTCGTGAAGGTGAAATGAGGGTCGATCTTGCGGTATAGAAACTGAAACATCAACACAAACTCTTTCTGGGTAGGCAGCTGAAGCGTTCGTCTTGAGACCGCGTGATTCATCTCGAGTTCAAACCGGTTAGCCACCAAGAAATCGTAGATCTCTCCCATGAGCATTTCTAGGTACGCCTTGTCATTTAGTGGCCGAAGGTCAATTACTTTTGCTGGTGGGTTCCTGTGCTGCTGGTGAGATAAATGCGTAGCCAGCTGTGACGATGCAGGGGCAATGACGCTGCTGAAGAGACTCTGGCGTCTATTTGTAGCAGGTGTAGTTAGAAGTGTTGATCTCCTTCTACTAGACGCCTCGAAGCTTCCAGAAACACGGTGCGTTGAGGTCCTGCGTGCACCACTCATGGAAAGCCGTTGCGTCCTTTTGAGGAGCTGAGCCGCTGACGGCGTGTTGACTTCAGCCATAAAAGGTTAGTAGATTGTTTGTTTTGAAGTGTTGATGTTGGTGTGCACGTAGGGTCATGTGCCGGTGCTCCCGTGCGCACTCACGTGATCTGGAGCACGTGATATGACTCCCTTGTCTCCGCGCCGCTTTTCGGGTTTTTTGGTACTGATGCACCAGAAGTGGTCCCAGGGTCCACCGTGACATGAAAGAGGAGGCAAAGAAGCGTTGGGCCAGGTAGGGGAGGTGTCCTTGTTTCCTGCAGACAGAAAGCAGAATTACGTCATTCTGCCCCTCCCACCAAACAATCGCAGGGTGGTGCCTGACTTGTCACGTGCACCACGTCACGCCCGCCAGCCATGTTTTTGTTGTGATTCACCGTGAACACCTGAAACATTCTTCCCCACCCTTCACCAGCCAGCCTTTGTCTCGACCCTAGGCTTATATATAAGAAACCTTGTTTCGTGTTGGACCTCCTTTTGGCTGATTTTCAGAATCCGTCCACGAACCCGTTCTACCCCACAAATTGCTACTCTAGATCCTCGTGTCCAAGGAGCAGCCTTTGCTCCACTAGAGTGAATACGAAACAAGAGCTGAAACAACAACCGGCTTCACGTCACGACGTGTAGTTCCTGAACTTGAGAGAAAACGGTTTTTTTTATTTTTTTGTTTGGCGTTGCCTCGTATAATTTTGTCTTGATACACTCGAGGCTATATTAAGACTTGCTGCGCTACCGAAACTTTGTGCCACGGTTAACAATAGCAAAATCGAGCCGTATAAGAATAAATCCGGCTCACATCCATAGATTAACCCAAGCTGGAGAATATACCGAGGTCCCGACATCCAAAGCCTCCCCCTCAAAAGAACACTTAATTCACCATCATTGCTGTTCAACGCAACACCCCAATAATCTCATCACATCAAACGACATTACCTTTAAATGACGTCCCATAACGCTGGCACGCCCGTTTCGCTGCCCAAAATCGCTAAATCCGTCAAGTTGGACGTCCCTTCCACGCCGCCGGCGGCGAAAGCCAAGAAGAGATTACTGGCTTTTCTAGCTACCCCTGAGCAGCCAGGAGACCAGCTACCTTTCAGTCCCGGGCTCAAGAGAGACAGCTCGGGCTTGCTCAAATCCCCAGATTATAAACTCAACTCCAATGATGCCAACTTGCTCAAAACGCCCAAGAATGGCGGTTACGACTCCGACGACAAGGACACGCCCCGCCGTCTGAAGATGCTTAGAACTCCACAATTCTTCAGTCCGGGCAAGCGCCTATTCAACGACGATCAGAGCCCTAACAAGGAAGAGCTTGCCGAAATCTCGTCTCAGCTTAAATCTCGCTTGAGCACGGCCTTGGGCAAAGTGAAAGGTCACGACAAGAGCCAGATTGCTCCTACCAAACTTGACTTTCTGGACCAATCCTTCACCACCACGCGAGAACTGCCCACAAAGATGCTCAAAATGAGCCCCCGGCTCCAAAGCACACCTCTGCTGGTGCAAAGAGCCAACTTGAACCTACAGACACTCCAGGCGCTGCCTGTTCCGCCTTCCAGTCAATCACACGAGAAACTTCAGCAGCTGCCGGACTTTAAACGAGACCGAGTACGTATTCCATCGCCCGAGGCAGATGCCAGTGCTCAAAGTGCATTGCAGGCGGCCTTTTCTCGCCTGAAAGAGAAGCGGCGCAGCTTTTCCATCAGTGAACGCAGGCGTTCGTCCCATCTTGGCCTTGAAGGCAGCCCGCAGAAGGATAAGGAGGCTCCGCGGCTTCCTCCCATCAACGTAGGCTTCAACAACAAGCACAGCCCACCGCAGGACTCGGAACAAGACGCTGTGTTTTCACTCATGCTGCTCTCGTCGCCGCAGAAACTCGTCGACAGCAGGGGCCATAGCCGGCAGCAAAGTCAGAATACCAACTCCACCCACACGCTGCGGTCGTCGCTGGTGGTCAATACTGTTCTTCCGCCAATCTCAGGCATCATGAAGAACGTGGACAATGACGAAACAGACATTGAAGAGACAACCATGTCGGAGGGCGAGAGCTCCTCCTAGGCACGGCTGTAGCTAGTACATATAATCGACAAAAGATGAAAGATGATGTAGGAGATGAAGGTTTTATAAAGGGTGGTTTCAGATGGGGTCTGAAACGGAGGTAAATTTCACCCATGCATCACCGTTAAAATGATCATGGCTTATCTGATCTATCTACAAACTAAAACAGGCGCCGTTTCAGGAAGCGTTCCTTAAAAGTTAGCGCATCTCGTCTGACCATATTATCTGCTGATGAGTGTATTTGACATAATTTTGACGTTTTTCACTAACAAATCACATATCAAATTTCATCCAAAGTAATCACCATCTGATTCGAATTCCTACATGTCTAAGAAAATTCCGTCCGATGACTATACCCTCCTTTAATTGGATGATTCTGGCGTGATGCACAAGTGACTAAAATAACATTTGTCGTGCTGACAGATATGCTCATGTCAGCAGACAATCACGAGAAATGAGCCAATAATGGGTCTTGTGAAGGTCACCGCGGACAGGACGTTTTTTGCATTGAAACGAACTTTCTTCAATTTAAACGATAAAGGCTTTCTAAGGATTTTTTAAATACATCACTTTTTTTTCACTTGATGCCCCCGGAAATCTTTACCCGTAAAGGTAAGAGGTTCCTTGGTTGGTGGTGGAAGGCGGCTGGCGGTTACACCCGTGCACCAGCGATTAGGTGAGGGCCCTCTTTCTTTTTGTGTCCTGTGTGCAGGCCGCGGTAGGCTCACCCTAACCAGAGAAAAAAATGCTTGACTAATATATAAAGATAAGATTTCCGTCCTTCCTAGAGGCAGCTGTATTTTATAAAAAAAAGTTGATCTTTTCCCACTTCTAGTGAAGCAGACCCGCCTTGACCACAGCATCGACAAAACACGTCTAGGCCGATTGCATCTGACTAATAACCCCTTCGTTTAACCACCAAAGCGAGAACTGGTCATCAAACCCGTTTTTTACCACCACATCCTATATTTATTGATATGCACAAGACTCCGTCAGTTTTGGTGCTTCTCCACCCGACGGTGGTCACAGATGAAGCGCTTGTGGAACTGACAAAGTCCAACATTGCTTCCAAGTTCCCCTCAGCGACGGTAACCCAACACATCATTGATCGTTTTGCCTCTGGCGCCGTTGAAGCTGGAGACGCTGCATTTGATAACATTGTCTACGTGAACCCCAATGAAAACCACTTGGCTATTGCCCCTGTGCTCATAAGCAAGCTTTTTGACACCTTGGCGCAAGGAGGCCAGCTTCTGGGCGATTTGCCCACGGACCAGGACCTTGATGTTCTCATGGCGGGCTTCATTGTCCAGGAGCCCGGCTTGTGGGTCAAACCAGCTCCGGCTGCTGAAACTGTGCTTCTCAAGAAGAAGACCTCAAACAACACGGGCAAGGCTTTGCCCACATTCAAGAAAACCGCATTCAAAAAGGCGGTCACGTCGCCATCTGCCATGACGGATACGCTGGATAACACGGACGACGAGGATCTGGCGATGAAGAGGAAGCTAGAGAGCACCAAGTTGGCCTACTTTAGCGAGGAGTCCGAGGACGAGGGCGACGACTTGATCAACGAGAATGAGCTTTTGGGTCAGGAGCTGCTGTACCTAGATCGCGTGAACGTGATTGTGCCCAAGAAGTGTGAGTTGCCAAGCGGGAAAAAGAGACGGAAGGCCTGTAAGGACTGTACCTGTGGACTCAAGGAGCTTGAGGAAGCAGAGACAGACGACAGCAGGAAGCTTCAGGATTCGATCTTGGGTAAGATGGCGCAGCTGGCGACTGTGGAGGCCATGAAGATCGAGGAACGTCTTAAGAAAAACAAAGTTAAGTTCACCGAAGAGGAGTTGACGGAGATTGACTTCACTGTCGAGGGCAAGACGGGCGGTTGCGGCTCGTGTGCCCTTGGTGACGCCTTCCGTTGTGACGGCTGCCCATACCTTGGGCTTCCGCCATTCAAGCCGGGAGAGGCCATCACCATCGACAGCTTCGGCGAGGATATTTAGCATCAGGGAATAAACGGTTGGATAGAGTGTTGAGTAGAGGTTTGCTTATCGGTGGAGTTGTAGATGGTCTAACGTCAAGAAACAGTAAGTTCGAACGCTGGTAATGTAATTGTATATTATATTTTCCTGAGGAGCATGGTATGTCAAACTTAACACCCAATAGCGAGGTGAAATTTTTCAATATGGTCTTCACCGTTAACGTAACAAATGTGTTTCGTATACTTCGACTGAGGACTGACATTTAGTCAAGCTATTTGATCGGATGAATTTGTTATGGTGGCATTGAAGATTGTGCTTATGGTGACAATATCAACAATTTTTTGATATGACTGATTCTTATAGCCATAATTCGCTGAAACCTTCATTTGAAAGCGTCAATTGAAAGCCATCTCGAGAACCCGGTCTCCAAAATATGTGTCTTTTTCATTTGGTGTCGATATGAGGGTGTCAATGCTTTGTGACATGTAATCTGAAACTAAACCACAATCAATGGAACAAATAATGGAGTAGTCAAATCGCTAAACCATGCGTTGTAATACCCGTCTGAGCTTGTTTTCACTGCACTAATACAGCATTTGTCAGCACTCACTCTTATTCAACAAACACTCCGCCCACTTTCATCAAAATTCACACTCCATCCAATCAGAAAATTCTCCACCCTATAAATACCACATCGATTCCCCCCAATCACCCATGTCACCCCCATCACTTCGAACACTTGTTTTGAGACATTTGCCGTATAACCACCTGCGCTAAGTGGCGCCACAAATCTCGGCACCGCCTCCGAAACCGACGCCTCCACTTGCATATTCGAAACGGTTATTTTCCCAAGCGCAAGCAAACTAACCGCCAACTCAAATAACATACCTGCCTTGACTACTCCTGTAGTAAATCGAAGCCGCCCTATTTCATGTGGAACCTTACAGATGCAGCGAATCTTGTGGCTGAGACGCCATGCGTCTGGAGCAGAAGCAACTTGTGTGCCGCTTTCTGAACAAAAGCCCCAGACTAGTTGAACAGGGTATACCCAGAAGACCTGTCCTGTACTTTTTACCCCCTGAAGAACCAAATACACAAAGACATATGCTGATCCAACATTTCCAGAAGGTTGTTTCCCGGTTTTGAGCCCGCCGGTTGGCGGCCCGGTTAGTCTGAAATCCTGTTAGGGGCTCAGTGTCCATAGCTGCTCGGCGGTTTTACCGCATATCTCTCACTTGGTCTCTCACGTCAAACATGCATGCATGGCAGTAGGCTCTAAAACGAGCGTGCAGCACGCTATTGTTCTCATGTTTCAGCGCCTAACGGCTCCAACTGTGCATCTCGTATTAGCACCCTGTGCTTCTTTTTTCGATTCAGCCACCGAGGGGGGCGGCCTAGTCGGTCGAGTCGAGCAAAAAAGTCCTTTCTTCAAATTGTTGTACATCAAAAACTACACCCCGTTGAATTGAGACACCCTATTGTTCCATGCATGGAGCGTCAGACAAGTTCTCCTGGCGGTTGAAAGAGCCCTGGTGCTTAAGCGAGCCCTGGGCCAGTAAACCCTTCCTTGCGTCCAAAGCCTAGTCCCTGTTTTCCCTTGCGCCTGCGTAGCGCGAGTATGGCGCTTTTACGCTGGAGATAGAACCGTCTCGTTGATCATAGCAACCGGTTCTCGTTTGAAACCGGATCCGGGGGCCAAAAACGATGATTAGACAGTGTCAAAGAGAAAAATAGATCCGCCCACCCCCTGACAGGCCGTTGTTCCCAACACACAATGTAACCTTAATTGCCCGTGCTTCACTCTAATTCCTCGTCAATGGATGCTATTATCCCAAGAGAATGGCAGGTCCATTGCTTTTCCATTGAAAAAGTTACGGGCACGGGCCCGCCATGGGTCCCTGGAGCACCGTCTCCATGACAACCAGCGCAATCTTGCCGGCTCGCCAACAATAGTTGACTACCAGCTCACAACCACCAACATTGCTGCCTTTGCGGCACTCGGGCCTGCAATGAGCTGATAAGGTTATGAGGAGCTCTTTGTTGGAGGCCATGGTTCACAACCAACCTCGTACCAGATGCTCATCTGGCAGCAGCTCCAGCGGCGCAGTACTTGACAACATCGAAGGACGTCACCCAGAAGGGGTAAGGTTTCGGTTATGAGGAGATGGGCTGGTTCGCAGCGAAAGATCCCCTGTGGTTGGGAGCACCTCGGGGAATCTGGGACCGATGTCGCTTACCGTTTTGATGTTGTTTCGGTGAGCCGGTTAGGGTGGTGGAGAACTGAACGTTGGGGAGGGATTGGGCTGGATCCAAGAAAACGGGGAATTGAAAGATTATTTTTTTTTTATTGAAAATTCAGGTGCCAAAACCTCCTCACCTCTGGTCTGTCAACGTCAATCTGGCGTGGCATGGAGGCTTCTTATTGTTCAGCGCAGACATCTGTGGATGACAAGTCCACCATATCGGCAGCGATCAAGAAAAATAGGGGCTTTTCCACCACCCATGTTCACCAGCGGCTGCCTCGAGGCACACGGCTTCAACAATAATGGACAATAAAAGCGAGCCAGGTACAATCCTTCTTTTTCTTTGGCGATAAGCGAACCATGGGATCGGCAGGGATGCAGCAAGCAATTTCAAAAAAACAAATAAAAAACAAATATAACAAAATTATAAGGAACGAGGAATTCCTGTGAACCCAGGTTTGCGGATTCGTGGGATAGGGGAAACACGGCGACAAGGCTACGTAGCAGCGTTTCCCAACTAGGAGAAATCTACGACAAACGGCTTTGTCAAAGAACAAGGCAACAAGCACCAGGCACAACAAGTCCGCAGGGACGCCACCAAAGGAGAAAATAAAGTCACGACAAGAAACACAAGGCCGTTGTCATGCTCACCAGCCGAGAAAACAAGAAACATCGGATCTAGCGTTGGCACGAGCGTCAGCACAAGAGGAGGCCAAGGGGAGGCACAATACATTGTTGCACGTAAGCGGGCATCAACGGTGGGTGGAAAATAGACTTTATGGTGGAAATGTTCTGAGTATGGTATGCTGAGTACGGTTTTGAGCATGGCGGTGGTGCCTCTAGAATAAGCTTTGCCGGCAAAATACCGTTGAAGGATACAGGGAAGGATACAGGGAAGGATACAGGGGACAGTCGGCTTTAACAAAAGGCTTGAAAAAAAAAAGTGACTGAAAACGTGCATTGCCGTATACGCAAGAGGGGAGCCGTGAAAATGAGAATATGGTGGCTCTGAGGCGAGGTTGCAACTGCATCCGCACGATCGGCAGCCAGCACAAGGAGCACAATGGTGGGTCCAAGAGGGAACATCGTCTTGGCTTGTGCAGATACAAGAACCCTTGAAGAAACCGTGAACAATGGACACAGAGGGTCCTTTCGGCACGGTGGTTCTGCAAGGGAGAAGCTTAGCGAAGGAGCGGTAGGGCAAAGGAGGGGAAGCCCGATTGTGGCGATATGGGGACCGCTGGAAAGAGAAAAAACAGCATTGCTTGGATATGTGGAATTTGGGTCATTTGCAAAGGCGTCTTGGAGCAGGGCATCGATGGAGGAGGAGGCTGCGTATGCAGACCCTGCGTCCAGTCCATTGGAGATGCAGCGTGGGGGCGGGCTCGCAACCTTCACATAGCACATGCTGCGCCATCTCTACCTCTTCATACCAAACAGCCTTGGGAGTTACCTAAAGGGCTTGAGTTATTTGTGTGTTCCGATTCTTCTCCATACCGTGCAGCATGCACAGCTTCTGGCGTACGTAGAGTATAGCGAAGTAGGGCTTTTTGGTGGCCTTGGCCTACAATAAGGTACAGTAGTATTAATTTGGTCTGCTCTCGGCTGAACAGAAATTACAAACTCGTGGTTACCCTGGGAGGCATTTGCTGGCGCCAAGAACACCGGCTCTACCGTGTGCTGCCCCAGCAAGCTGCGATTCCCATTTGTTTGAAAGCCGATACCCGGCAACATAGTGTACATTTCGTCATCATCTCTCCTTGAGCGCCAGTCTCATATTAATAAAATCTCATCTTTGGTGGGGGGCCTGAGGCTGCATGTAAACCTCGGGCCCATTGTAGGATCCACCGCTCATGGCGGTGGGCAAAGAGTTGAATCTTTGCTGGTGGGTGCCTTGCTGCTCGTAGCCCATAAAGTGGGGTTGGTTCATATCAGCAAATCCCATCTTGTCGTTTGGGTGCTGTCCCTGGGGCTGCTGCTGGGGCGAGCCATGTGGCTGCTGCTGCTGCTGCTGTTGCTGCTGCTGCTCAGGAAAGCCGAATTGAGGCCCCACTTGGTTGAATGGGCTTTGAAACACAAACTGGCCCATTTGCAGCAGGACATACGGATTGCCCTGTTGTTGAGGCTGCTGTGATTGCTGCAATGGCTGCTGCAATGGCTGCCCTGAAAGCGACTGCTGGCCCAGCGAGTACTGCTGCTGAAGACCAAAAGGCTGCATCTGCGGCGCAAAGGACAGCAGTTGATTCAATGGCAGTTTTTGCAAGTTTCGCAGCGACATCAACCCGTCTTGTTCCAGCACAGAGCTCCGCATCACCGCCTGCTTTTGCTGTTGCTGCTGCTGCTGCTGTTGCTGGTTCATCTGTGCCTGTCTCAAGTGTTTCTGCTGGCACAGCGGGCAGTGCTTACCCTTACCGTGACGACGGGGCGTGTAGCGGTAGTTTGGATACTTTTTGGCGTGGTTTTTCTTCTCCTCTTCCGCCAAGTTGGTCCAGTGTTCTCTCTCCTGGGGCGAAAGCGATCTCCAACGGCGACCAAGCTCTCTGCTCACCTCGGGGTTCGTCTTTGCCTCCGTCAGCTCGTCAAGCACCAGCTGGTGGTACTTCTGACGGAACAAAATAAACGCGTTCCTGGGACGAGGAATGCGGTTTGGGTTCAGCTTGCAAGTGCACTTTTCTTGCACCGGAGGACCTGCAAAGGGAACTGGGTGGTTTTGGCCCGCAAGCGGATGCTGGGGCATCATGGGCCCAGAAGGACCCGGCATCTGGTTGTGAGGCGCCAACATGGCCGACGAAGCAGTGTAATTGCTGTTGAGCGGGGTGGCCGGGGTGTTGTTGATGCTCAGATGGTAGGAGCTCGGGTTCTGGGGAGGCGCTTCCGGCAGCGCTTGGTAGCCTGGGTAGGAGCTGGCCAGGGAGACTACCGGATACATGAAATCCAGCTGGGGGCCGGAGGAGGAGGCGTTTGTCTGGGCGGAGGAGCTCAGAGTCAGGGGCATAAGGTGGGCCAAAGGTGGCAAAGGTGGTTGTTGGCTGGCACTGGCCGGCGGGGAGGATTGATGTTTAGCGTAAGCTTCTTCCACGCCAAGGGGGTCTTGATTGTAGAATACTGCTGTGGACATCAGTCGAGCACCTCTGTGCCGTTGTTGGTGGGGGGAGGTGGTGGTGTTTTGGTGGTTTTCGGTTGGTTTTAGGGAAAACGGGGCAGGCGAGATTCGAGTGCTCCTTTTGGTGGTGGGGGGTTTGAGATGGATGGGGGGTAAAGTTGGTGGGTGCTAAGGATGAAGGTTCAAAAGGGAAACAACAAAAAGCGGTTGAGTTTCTAGCGGGAAACTAATTGGGGTCTGAGTGATGGGAAAAGGTGGAGCGAATTTACCCAAAGTGGAGCACCCCGAGACTTTATATTTGAGTATGCTGCGAAGGTGTAGATGGTGCGTCATTTCGCTGTACATAGACAGCGGGTTTAGAACGGACATCTGTTTGTGAGAAGAAAGACGTGCAGAGCGCGCGCATATATGCAATGCATTGCAGCACCTGCAATGCACGCTGTGCGCTACATGATGCGTGCTGCATCCTCTGGCTCTTTTTTTTTCTCTACCTCTCTCCCCAAGTTCCTCTACCATGCCGCATATGGTTGCTTATGTGCACATGCTCAGTGCTAAAGGCCACTCATGTGGCTGGGGACACGGGTCTGCTGCAGGAGCGGCCTCCCACCGCGGTGTACGTTAATGCAGGTGGTGCATGGCTTTCGTCTCCATCTCTCAGCAGCCGAGCCGACCAGCAGTCCAAGGCGCCGAAAAAAAAAAAAAAAAGCCCGCCATGTTGGAGTCATTTAGGTGCTGTGTTGTTTGTGAGTCGTCCGTCCTGCAGAAAGCTGCCCCGAAACCGGCAAGAAGGGTCCGGGACCCTGTTTTTTTTTTTTTTTTGCGCCTCGTCAACCTTAGTAAATCTTTTTCATCAAGCGCCTCCCCCCCCTCCATCCCCTCGATGAACACCGCCCAAAAAAAACAATGCCATTGCTATCTTCTTTTTCCCGGAAAAAATTACTCCTCCTCCTCCTCCCTTTTTTTTTTTGATGTATGTCTGTGGCCTGTAAAAAGCGCAGCTAAATCGCCGGGATCCACCTTTGTTGCTTTAGCCTAGTTCAGAGGCTCAAAATGTGTCTCGGAGTCTATTCCCAAACAGAACCCTCCACCTTCTCCGCCTTCCTCTGTAAACATTTTAACTTTTGACTTCGTTTCTAGAAGAGCCAACGCCTTGGGAAGCGTTTCCCCTTCCTATTCGAGAACTCTTCGTATCCGTACCTGGATCCATACAATTCTCTCGCAAATATGTGTGATCTACTGAACGCAATTGGCTTCGACTATAATGCCTGGCCATTGACCATGCCGAGGGCGTTCGTTAGCTCATTGTCGCCTTCTTCGCTCGCCGAAGCAGGGCCCCAGATACTGACAATTGGGCTTTGTGGTGAGAATGGCAATTGTATTTGCTCCAAGCTCCCACTGTTTATGCTACGATTAAATTCGCTGCTTTGATCTCGACTTAAGCCACCGCCTGTCGAGGTGCTCTCCCAGGGAGAAGCAATATAGTAAATCCCGTCGCTGGCGATGTCTAAGCTGGTATGCAATCGTCCGTGCTTGTTGACGATCGGGGTCTCACCAATGCGATCGAGCTCCGTGATCGTAACCTATCAAGCATGCAACATGAGCAAAATTAGACGGTTGTTCAAAACGTGCTGTGTGGATCGCCATGTTAGCTCTAGATCCCGGGCACTCTCTGTGGCTCCGAAAAGCTGAGGCGGAGAAACTCCAGAATCTCTTGGTTTTCCAGCACATGGCTCCGGGTAGGCAGCCATGACATCTCCGAGACCACATTTCCAAGCCAGCCGAGCCTCCAAGCCATGAATCCATTTCGAAAAGCAAAAAAAAAGGAAAGCAGTGAATTCCATCTCTTCAGCCGTCCTTTGCTGTCACCTCATTGGAACACGCTAGACCCCTTACAGCCAGCTTCAGGCCCCCATTATTCACATGGTCTTCTCCGCCATTTTCCAGGCCATCCATTGACAAACACAAACAAAAACATTGCCTCGGTCTGAACCCAGCTCAAGCTGTTTATGTTGTCCTTGGCTGCCTTGGCGGTTGCAAAAAAAGGTGCTAGGATGTGGGTTCTTCTTGTGTCCTGCATGTACGCTGGGATTGAGGTGGTGCATGACGGTGAGGAGGTGCAGCAGCACATGCAGGTGAAAGGCTGCACGAGTGCATCGACGAAGGCTGGAACAAAACCCCCCTTACCAGCGCCCATAGGGCTTAGGCCGCCTGCATTCCCAGGATACTTCGAACCTGTTTTTCAAGCTTTTTAACCGTTAGGGTGCTTACCCCCGAGCGGAATTACCGCCTTGAACGGATGAAGATCCGGGGCCCCGAAAGAGGGCTTGGACGCCGTTGGCACGCAGCCGAATATGCGGAGCCCAGAGCTGCTTTACTTGTTCGCGGCACCACCGCTAATAATATTTCGTCGCCAGAGTAGTTGTAGCCGTTTTTGTCTGCTTAGTCTGCTAGAGCAGGGTCTATTGTTTGTGCGAGCGAGGCGACTAGTGTTGTTTGATTAGCGATGCGCCGCACCATAATGGTTGAATCGCCAGCCTTTTAACCTTCACAATATGGAGAAGACCATTCTCTGTGGTTGCTGAAACCCCATTGCGGTTGTGGATGATGGCTCTCCTAGCAAATACAACAGCAAAAAAAAATTGATAGTAGCGTTTCCTGCAGGCAGCGCCGCCAGGCCCAGGCACTGCGTGTATCGTGCACGCTGTAGCACGAGGTATCTTGGAGACATGAAGGTGGGGAAGGCACATGATATGGGGAGGGCAGCCTCTGCACGGTTACCGTAAAAGTAATTAATTTTTGTCGGAGACCCATTTACGTAAGGTCCAACCGCTTCCGCTTGAATGCGTGTCCGCAAAGTCGCACCCGTATGAGCAGTAGGGTAAATTACTCGACATGTCAATGCAAATGGTGTCGATCTTTTCCCATTCAAGATTGCGCTCTGGTCAGCATGGCGCGCTTGCGCTCCCTCTTGTAAAGGCGCTTATGTGCAGGACCCACTTGCTCGCGAGACGTATCTGCATCTGCACCCTTCACCAGCCCCAGTGACGCCTACTACTGTTCATCAGCCACGAGCTGTTTCTGACACGTCAACCCATAACAAACAAGACTTTAGTATGGCCGTTTGAATTCCCGGACTCGCCGGTCTTAACTCCGAGATTCCCAGCTCTCCTCCGGCCCCTCCGGACCCCTAACTCCCGCCTTCCCACTCTTTCCTCCGGCCGTTCCCGTGCAGTCTATCTAAACACCGTTATCGTCATTGTCTGGACCCTGTCTGGCCCAGGTTCAAGTTGCCACTTTGCCTCTTTCAATCCTTGAAACCCACCCTTACAATGTGCTTTGTTTAGGGACCCTGGTATGCCACTTGTTCGCATGGCGATCGACCGTACTTGTATTCCTCCATTACTGAACCGTGTACACTTGCCTGGACCGGTTCGCTTGCTCCATTATCTGCCAGGAAATGCGCTCTTGCTTTGTGTTCAGGGGACCTCCATAATGACACACAATCAATGCACACCTCTTCTTTTGCGCTTATGCAAATCAGGGCAGATCCGTGTGGTAGTAGAAGCAGAAAAAGCATCAACTCCAGGGCCTTGGGTAGTGCGGTTGGCGTGGTCACGTGACTGCGCACGTGATCCCAAACATCAACACCTCACCACCTCACCTACTTACACCACCGAAATCACACCGAAAACCAGGCCGATTTCTTCATGTACGCAAGCTACACGGACGGCAAGGACGATCTCGTTCTTCCCACCATCATCACACGTGATGACTTTGCCGATAAGCCCGAATTCGATCCCGACGCGTTCCTTTACGACAACCATCGTTTCACCTCGCTCGACTCTCTTCTCAGAGACCTCAAGAAACTCTCAGAAAACCTCAATCAGGATCTTCTAGATCTTGTCAACAGCGAGTACACCAGCTTCATCCAGCTCGGCCAGTCCATTGGCGGCTGTCTCGAACTCATCAATAACATTTCGCTCGATGTGGGCAAATTCAACCAGCAGTTGGTTTCATCAAAGAAAAACATGGCAGATTCGAGGGATACGGCGCAGAGGGCGCTTCAGCAGAAAAAGAGGCTCAATTTGCTTAAAAACAAGGCCAAATTGGTCCTTTTGCTCAACGAGCAGTGCACCAGTTTTGAGACCCTTTTGGGGCTCGACATCGGTGAGCTCAGCGTCAAGCGCCTACAACCTAAGCTTCTGACGCTTACGACATTGTATCTTTCGGCGACGAAAATCTATGCCATTTTGGACGAGGCGCACGAGGAGGGATGCGTGTTCTTCGAAAAGTCGCTTAAACCGAAACTTCTGTCGTTGCAACTTGAGTTCAAGGCGTACATCAAGGAGACGTTAGACCGTGTGCGCAAGGAGCCCAAGGGCTACGATACTGTGATCATGAGCTTGCTTCATTGCCAGCGCATTGTTGGTTCGTCCAGCTAGGTAGATCAACTGCATTGTGCCCCCGGTGGTCTTGTTCGGAAGCATCGAAATTGACCATTTAACAGATGTTGTGGTGAACTTTGTCATTGAATTGAGTTTCCTTGGAATGTACTAGATATTGAGAGGAATATTTGTCATGAAAATCAGCACACGATGAAGCGGAATTCAGAAGTGAGTGCTCTCAATCCGGATAGATTGGTCTAATTTTGATATATTACAGATGTTGCCGCAAGAGGAGGTCACTTCAAGTCTTCTGTTGTGGATTTTCCCCTTCTCGCCAAATTCCATCAAGCATTCGGTGTCTTTGATAAAATGAGGTTAATTCCCTGCTTTTCCTTAATGCCTGTGAGGCCTTTTCACTCTTCAAGCATAACGTGGATCATTATGAGGCTGCCACTCAACAAATACGAAAGTGTTCCACTAATTCGAGTCATGGAATGGCTCACAAGAATGAACGATCGCTCAATACTCCCTTACCGTCTAAACGCATACCGAAATTCAATCGGTTTTGATCATCATTTTCCTCATCTAAAAGCTTGACACGCATCAACCATTGGCTGCAAAATGGTTGCAGTATGCTGAATCAGTTAGTGCTCATGTTAACGCAGGGCGCGCGTAACCGCAGGAACCAACCACGCAGCGACGAATTGGCCTAGTAAGACAGCGTTAACTATGGGGACAGTGGTGGCTACACGACCGCGCACAAGATTAGGAAAAACTATCTGAAGCGATAGAATCAAAGCAGCCAGATATCCCCACATATAGAGCGCAAAAATGGGGTTCGGAAACTTTTTCTACGGCGACAAGAAATGGGAGAACGTCGATGAGAACCCAATGCCCAAGGACGTCCCAGATGTCGAGGAGGTGGGTGCGACTTCAGCTCCACTCTTAAGTGCTGCATTCTTCATTGGCGCCAGGTGTAAGCCATACAATGACGACTTTATGTTGTGTAAAGACGAGAACAACGGAGGTACCGTTGAATGTTTGAAGGAGGGCAGAAGAGTGACGAGATGTGCCGTTTCCGTGTTGAAGGACTTGAATACTCACTGCTTCGACGAGTTCAAGTTGCACTACGAATGTCTCGAACAAGAAAACCATAGATTGGGCGGCTGCAGAGCCAGCGAAAAGGTGTTCAACAAGTGTGTGTTCGACAAGTTGAAGTTGGAGAAGAAGATCCCTGGTCCTCAGGAGCAGATCCACTTGAAGGAGAACCCTATCTACACCGGCACTGGCCAGGACAAGGCCGTGACCAAGGCTTTCTTGAAGGGCAAACTGGAGGAGTCTGCCTAGACTCGGGCGGGGTGAAAATAAGTTACTTGCATAATCAAATCATACAGAGAATGACTTGTAGAGCGTGAAAGGTGCATGGCAACATTCACAAGAAGTGGTATTAAGGAGTAGTTTCTAATTGATGGCAGTCTATCGTTCCGAATATCGGTATAGCTGGATAAAGATACGAGTTTCATCTAGTTATCGGTTTCTGGCACCCAGAGGACGCTATACTATCAGCTTGGTAGTTTCCATGATAGTGGTAATGTTTAAAAATGAGTCTAATTCCCTTCTTTTGAATTTCATCAAATTTGTGTTTATTCAGAGTTCGTGAATTTCATCAGTAGTATGTAACTATCACGAAAATGCGTAAATACTGTGAGAACGGAGGTGGGAGTACAACAATTGCAAAACATTCAAATCCGGCTTAAAATTATACGAATTCATCAAATTCGAATTAAGGCAATATGTTCCAAATCATTTCTCATAAATCATTTGTACTGGAAATATGAAGTAATTTTGACTTGTGGTAGCTCTTAGAGCAATTCATCATATCGTGTGAGTTAAGCGATCTTGAAAATAAGGCTACTCGAGGCGAACCGTACCTCTTTCCACCATCTTGATTGACAAAACAAAGACTTTGAATAAAAGTAATTAATACAACAATTCGATCGAGGAAGTCGCAAGCTCCACACAGAATGTTCCATATTAAACAACACACTTAACAATAAAAAGGAGCAAGCATTTGGTCAAAAATGTCAATTAACGATTCCCGTTCAATTCAAAATTTCCATCAAAATAATTTAAATAACCCCAATTGGAAAACGTCACCTGAAATCTCTCTACCTTTGCAGCCATGGGTGGTCGTGCGCGGCACGTTACATCGCCTAAACAACGCTACAGATTTCTCACTACGAGACAAAGCCCAACCTCAATTAGCTCACGCAGCCTCCCACAATTCAATGTTTGGTGCTTCTTCCTCAGGCGGCACGGGTCTTTTCGGAGGTGCCCAACAAAAGCCAGCTTTTGGCTCCCTGGCTTCCACAGGAAACGTCAATTCCGGATCGGGTTTTCTGTTTGGTTCAAGCAACAACAACACCAACACGGGTAATACCGGCACATCGGGCGGATTCGGCAGCCTAGGTGGCCAGAGCAACACTGGTACGGGACCTACAGCTCCACTGGGTGGTCTTTTTGGTTCCAACAACAATACACAGAATTCCCAGTCTACACTGAATCTTTTTGGTCAGAATAAGCCTGCTGGGGGCGGCCTTTTTGGAGGTTCCACGTCAAATACAGGCACTTCTGGTGGCCTCTTTGGCGGCTCAAACACGGCGCCTAATCAGCAGTCCAACACCAATACGTCTGGAGGTCTCTTTGGCTCAAGTAATACGGGAAACACCAGCGGTGGTCTTTTTGGCAAACCGCCCGCATCTAGCGGAGGAGGTCTCTTTGGCGGCAGCAACACAAACACGCAGAACAATGCCACAGGAAACACGCTTGGCTCGTCAGGCGGTGGATTGTTTGGATCAGGTAACACCAACACAAACTCCAACACGTCAGGCGGCCTTTTTGGCAAGCTGAACACATCTGCGCCCGCGTCTTCGGGTGGTCTTTTTGGCGGTAGCAATACTCAACAAAACACCCAGAGCGGCGGTTTGTTTGGCCAGTCCAACTCAGCACCTACCTCCCAGCAAACTACAAATACCGGCACCAACACAGGCTCCAGTCTTTTTGGCGGCAGCACCGTGAACAACGCACAGCCGTCCTTCTCGTGGTCTTCTCAGCAGCAGCAGAAACCACAGCAATCCGGTTTGTTGAACTTGCCAAACTTGTCCAACTCCCAGGCATCCAGTCAGCAGGCACCTTCCTCGTCATCTTCCACATACACGCCACCTATCAACGATCAGTTGATCAAGTTGAAAGAGCAGTGGGACCCCAACTCGCCGAAATGTGCCCTCAAAACTCACTTCTACAATAAGTTCAGCCAGGAAGAGATAAACGCTCTTTTGCAGCAACCTAGACCGGCAAACGAGTCGCCGGAAGATTGGGACAGCGCCATGTCTGAGCGTCCCACCACTCAGCATTACCCCATTAAAATCACATCGTTCAGCGATGTGTCACAGAGAATAGAGACACAGTTGGACCATGTGGCCAAGTCCAGGATTTTGCTCAACAACATTAATGAAAAGCAAACCCAGCTATCGTCAAAGCATGACCTCGATAATACAACCAGAATCCTCAAGGCCAAGGCAAGACACACAAAGCTTTCACGCCGTCTTCTTCGCTTAGCCACGGTGTTGGCCATTCTCAAACTCAAGGGGTACCCCTTGCTTCCGGAAGAAGAAGAGATCTCCAAGCAATTCCAGACGTTGAACGCCCGCCTCAGTGATCCAAATGGCCCTGTTGGCAAGCTCAGCGATCTCTACGCCCGTCTTGCTATCCTCAAGGGAAGAAGCGAAGACCTTTCCTCGCAATTGGAATCGTCTATTGGTAGTATACACGGAGGCTTGAATGACATCATGAACGGCAAAGAAGGCTCTGGCGGTGTGGGTGGAACCGACTCTAACAACTACATTGACCAGATCGTCAACCAGTTGACGAAGTTATTGTACAAGCAGCAGGTGGGTCTCAGCTACCTTAATGAGCTTTTGCAGAAGGACTTGGAGACAGTCGACAAAAAGCTTGCATCTCAAAATTAGGCATTCTGTTTGGCGAAGAAACCATGAAACCCTCTGTCTTTGGTCCTGACAGCCAGCATATTCGGTGACTTATCCATACGCATAATATCTTCTGTTCGAACGACGGCGTCTTCGCTCACTTTCACTGAAGTGTCGACTGGACCTGCGCCTATCAAGTGGAGGCCATGAAGACCGGATTCCACGAAAAGCGGCTGGAACTTGTGGTATTTTTGGAAGTTGTGGCGGATCAGAGGGGCGACGTCGGCCGGGTTGCCCTCCTCCAAATAGACAAATGGCGAGGATATCGTGGAGGTGCTCATCTTGTACTCGAGATGAAGGGCCTTCGGTAGTAGCGAGTGCTTGAACGGCACCTGGACCTCGCTGCCAAAGTACTTTTTGTCATTTTCAACATACGAATACCGCGGGAGACCTATAAGGTTTTGTAGCTTTTGGCGTAGTTTACCTTGTTCCTGACGTAGTTCAGAACCAGTTGGAGCGATAGTTGAATCGACACCAGACAACGGGTCCAATTGAGAAAACTGTTCAGTAGGATTTAGAAGAACTGTCACAAACGGTTCGAAAAGATGAGGATCTGTGTGTTTGGCTTTGTCGGCTTCAAAGTATTCCACCGTTCCTAGCTTTCCAAAACTATCGTAAATAAACTTGACTTCCTCGACGTTGATTGGCGCAGGTGTGAGTCTGAACTTTGCTGCCACAGCATATTTAAAATATAGTGCTGTTCTAGCCAGTAGCGACATCTAGCGTGGAAAACAACTCGTGTGTTGAAAAGAATATGGGGTAGTTTGGTGACATTCTTGCACACAAATAGATGAGCATCACCAAGCTGCTACTACTCGAAATCAGCCATGATCCAGGTTCTCGCTGAAACACTATCACGTGGCCTCAATCGGGATGTTCCTGTATCTCTAGCAGAAACGGCTGTTCGACTATATAAGCAGGCTGGTCTGGAACCGCAGTTTATGGTATCTACGAAGGCCCTAGGGTTTCCAGAGGATTTGGCCAAAACCGTGTACACATATATCCAGGACAACTTGGGGACGCTAGAAAAGAAGGAGGCTGACGCTCCTGCTGCTCCTCCGGCGAAAAAGCCCAAAAAGGCGAAAACAGCGAAATTGACGCTCAACTTTGATGAAGACGAGGATCTAGATATGGACCAGGGTGCTACCTTGCAGGCAAGGAACGAGCCTAAGAAACCGAAATTCAAGAAGCTTAAGAAGGTCGACACGCAGCGGATGAAGGAGGAGGCCGTGGAAGACTTGTCAGTTAAGAAAGAAGAGGAAACTGTTGAACAGCCAGTGAAACAGGAGCACTTGAGTCTTTCAGAACTCGCTGAGCTAGAGAGAAAACGCAACGAGGCACAGGAGCTCCTCAAGGAATCCGAAGAGCTACACGCCTTGGAGGACGATGACTATGCCATTGAGAACGATCGAGAATGGTACGCCTCTGAGGATATGGCACATCAAGCTCAGGTCGAGGATTACGAAGATCTAGACTACAAACCTAAACAGCGGCAGCGGCCCATGAAAAACGACCAGCGCAGTGGTGGAGGTTTTGACGCGGCTACGGGTGAGTACATTGACTACGATCACGATACCTCAGAAGCCCTGCTTCTACGAGTTCCAATCACCACACACTTCTTGGTTCCACCGTTTTTGAATGGGTCTGAGGCTGATCTTCGGCCGCATTTTGGCAGCAGCCAGACATCTAGAAGCCTGGGACCCAGTGTCAATGCAGTTAAAGATCCTGCTTCTGAATTGGCTGAATCTGCAAAGAACGGAAGTTTTGTGGTCAAGGACAGGAAGGCCAAGAAGGAAAGAGCACAGCAGGCAAAGGAGCGTGCTACTGGCGAGGATGGTATGGCCTCGGTGGTTAAGGAGGATCAAAAAGATAAAAAAGAGGAGGAGGAGGTTGAGGAAAAGAGCTCCTACGAAAGCATACAAGAACAACGTCGGACACTTCCAGCGTACCACGCCAAAAACGATCTTCTACGAATTATAGCAGAAAACCAGGTGGTCGTTGTTATTGGTGAAACCGGGTCTGGAAAAACCACCCAGCTAACACAGTTTCTCTGTGAAGCGGGATATGCAAAAAACAGAGACAAGCATGGTACAAGGCTTCTTGTGGGATGTACTCAGCCGAGACGTGTTGCAGCTATGTCGGTTGCCAAGAGAGTTTCAGAGGAGATGGGGTGCAAGCTCGGAGAGGAAGTTGGTTACTCCATCCGTTTTGAAGACAGAACAAGTCCGCAAAAGACATTGATCAAGTACTTGACGGAGGGTATTCTTCTTCGTGAGATGCTTGCAGACTCCACGTTGGAGCAGTACTCGTGTATTATCATGGACGAAGCGCACGAAAGAACACTCAATACGGATATCTTGCTTGGCCTCTTCCGCCAGCTCTTGCGTAAGAGAAGAGACCTCAAGCTTATTGTTACTAGTGCCACCATGAACGCTGACCGGTTCTCCACATTTTTCGGTGATGCTCCACAATACGTCATTCCTGGTCGCATGTTTCCAGTGGAAACCTTCTATTCCAAGTCGCCGTGCCCTGACTACGTTGATACTGCCGTGAAGCAGGTCATCACCATACACTTGGCCAACCAGGGCCAGCAGGGCGATATTTTGGTGTTCATGACGGGTCAGGAGGATATCGAAACTACATGTGAGATGATCCACGAGAAACTAGACATGCTTGAGGATCCACCACCACTTGACGTCTACCCTATTTATTCCACTCTTCCTGCGGATGTGCAGAAGAAGATTTTCAACAAGCTGAGTGTTCAGCGCAGAAAAGTGGTGGTGGCAACGAATATCGCCGAAACTTCCTTGACAGTGGACGGCATCAAGTACGTCGTGGATTGTGGTCTTGTCAAAGTGAAGGTCTTCAACCCAAAGCTAGGAATGGATATTTTGCAGATGGTTCCGATTTCCATGGCAAACGCCCAGCAAAGAAGCGGTCGTGCTGGAAGAACCGGTCCTGGTATTGCTTACAGGCTTTACACGGATAGAGCAGCTGCACCGTCTCAAATGTATGTGCAGCCGATTCCTGAGATCCAGCGTACGAACTTGAGTTCCGTGATGTTGATGCTCAAATCTCTTCGTGTCACCGATGTGCTCAAATTTCCGTTTTTGGACCCGCCTCCCCGTGATCTTCTCAGCTGTTCACTTTACGATCTTTGGGCTATAGGTGCTCTTGATAACTTGGGTGCATTAACCCAGCTTGGAGATCAGCTTAACTTGTTCCCGATGGAGCCAACTCTTGCGAAGCTTATATTGCTTTCGACACAGGAGGAGTTCCACTGCTCTCGAGAGATTATCGTCATTGTGGCGATGTTGTCTGTCCCCAATGTCTTTTACAGACCAAAGGAACGAGCTGACGATGCAGATTCTGCTAGGGAAAAATTTCTCATTGCAGATTCTGACCACTTGACGTTGTTGAACGTATTTGAGCAGTTCGACCAGAGAGCCAAGCAGAAAAAGGGCAGTTTGAGCTTGTGGTGCACCCGAAACTTCGTTCAGTATAGGTCTCTTCTACGAGCGAAGGATATCTACAACCAGATCATGCTCATCATGAACAAAAGGAAGTTCCCCGTGCTCAAATCCAAATCCGACAGGGATATCAGAAAGTGTCTCTGTGCAGCTTATTTCCAGCAGCTGGCCAAACTTGTGAAGATGGGAGGAGGCAGGGGACAGGTGGAATATGCCAATCTTCGCCAGACATATATGACAATGTACCTCCATCCTACCTCCGCTTTAGCTGGAGGCGGAGACCTCAGTCCTCCGTTTGTGGTTTATGATGAGTTGGTTCTTACCACAAAGGAGTATATGCAATGTGTGACGGCTGTGGAGCCTGAGTGGTTACTCAAATACGGCCATATCTTCTACGGTGTGAGTGCCAACGTCAAGAAGCAGATTGAAGGCTCTTTGGACTTTACGTTGGTGGGAAAGAGCGACTGGGATAAACGCCTCGAGGAGGACAGACAGCGCATGCAAATTCAGGATTCACTGAAAACTACAGAAAAGACGAAACTGGCTCCCCGGGTGCGCCGGGGTTTTTAGTATATACATGTTGGAGGGGTTCCAACTTTTGGGTTATTTTTGATCCGAAATGTCATATGGCATCTCCTTTATCGTCGTCTATCGTTATACCTCTATCCGTGGAGCTGAACGTTGTCGATGAGCCTGGCAGTGCCGGAGCCGTCGGATTTGGGTACACGAACGGCCGTGGAAACGGTAGCTCCGACGCCACTCTCAATCTCGTTCAAATCCTCAAGCGACTCAGGGTGTGAAACTGCGATATATTCAAGATTCCACTCCTCAGGCATGGAAGAGAAGACTCCACGAATAACATCCGCCACAGCGGCAGCCGAAACAGGCTTGCCCTTTTTGATCTCCTCCTCGTAGAAATCACGGCCAGCACAGAGCCCCTTGTAGATGATCGAACACTGGTCCTTTGCTTCCTGAGACAAGTACGCATTTCTCGAGGACATGGCCAAACCGTTAGGCCCACGAAGCGTAGGGCACACTCTGATGGTCGTATCGATAAGCAAGTCCTTGACGAGATTCTTTACCACCACACACTGCTGAGCGTCTTTTTGCCCAAAGTACGCATTTGTAGGTTGAATCACATTGAGAAACTTGGTCACAATCGTGGACACGCCCCTGAAAAACGCCGGCCGCTGTGTCCCCTCAAGCTGCTCCAGGCACCCCAAAACATTGACAAAAGCGCCCTTCTGCTTGGCCACATCCAACACAATCCCGCTGGGAAACATCTCCAGCACCTTGGGCAAGAAAAGCGCATCCACAGGGCGGTCTAGCGCCTCGAGCGCCTGTAAATCACGGTCTAGCGTCCGGGGGTACGCGTCCAAGTCCTCGTGGGGCGCAAATTGGGACGGGTTGACGAAAATCAGCACGATGGTCCGGTCGTTCTCCTTTAGACTCTGGTTCACAAGGTACGTGTGGCCCTGGTGCAAGGCGCCCATGGTGGGGACGAAGCCGACGGTCTCCTTGTTGAAGAAACACTGTTTCTGCCACGCCCGGACCTGTCCGACCGTCCTTAGGATCTTGATCAGCGTAGTCATCGAGGTGGTTTGTAAGGCTGGAGTGGTTGAAAAGTCGGTATAAGGGTGTTTGCCTTTTGAGTTTTTTAGTTTTGGGTTCGAGTCTGGGTTGGCTTTGGCCGGTAGCACCGAAAAACGATTCGTTAGACTGGTCTTGCTGGAAAAGGACGGGTGGTGAAGTCTGGGGTTTGTGTGGAGTACCGAGGCATCGCTGAAAAGTTGAGACAATGAGTAATGGCGAGGGTACGAGGTGTTCGGGAGTTGGGAAAAAACGGATTTTTTTCGATTTCGGGGGGATTCAGGCTGCTTAAATAGTGGAGGTTCTGAGATTCTCGAGCTTTTTGGCTTTCGGTGTGGTTTTCGGTAGCTGCTCGTACCGAGGGACCGAGATGGAGATTACAAGGTGCACCAGTGGAGTAGGAGCCAAAGAAGCCACACAAAGTGACCTCCATAAAATTCTGATAGACCTGGTTCTGACCATTATGAGTATTTTGTGAAATTCGTAACTTCCTCTTATCCTATTCTTTCACTTTTTGGTGACATAGTCCACCCTTCTCGGCTACACTCTACCAAGACACTCCGATCGGCTAAACCGGTCGAGCTACATATACGAGATTCAGGCTGTGGAGATTGACCGTCCTGCTTGCTTCTTCCATAGACTTAAGCTCCACTGGCAAAAATTCAAATCTCCAGTTTTTCAGTTCTCCATCCGTGCATGTGGATATGGCTTACTTGATCTCCACCTACTACTGCTGAAGGTCCCAGTTATCCACGCTCCACATGCCCCAAATGCCCCCTGAAAAACAAAATCACGACAATTCGCCTTCCTCTTCAAATCCAACCCATAAAAAGCAAAATATCCTGGAAGGCCGCCCGAAAACACCCATATCCTTCCGTTCACCGGCTGCAAACGGCTGCGAATCATCACCAGAACCCGCCAATCACCAGCAACCCATAGAAACCTCCCGAAAAGCCCAAGTCGTTTTTCGCCAGAACCGCCTTCCCACTAAAATCCGCTATTGTGCCACTCGGCGCCCCCGCCTGGCTATCTCCGCTGCTTATTATCATAAGCTTCTCACGCAGTACAATATAAACCCAGGCTTCCCAGTAGATCGTCAGTAGCATGTATTCTTTAGAGAAAAAGACCGCCGATGGCGTTTTCCCCAGAACCGCCGGCTCCACCACCTTGCCAACCGACCGGGTGAAAGTCGTCTACAACAAGTTCTCGCCAAAGACTCCAGTACCAGCTGATGTCACCAAAGTCAACCTTATCTTTGCACACGGCTCGGGCATGAACAAGGGCACCTGGACGTACCATATTGAGAAGCTTTACGAACAGAGCCAGAGAAACCCCAGGTGGAAAGTGGACAAGGTGATTGCGGTGGACTACTTCACTCATGGTGATTCTGCAGAACTCAACCGAGACAAGATTGGTTGGACTGCTGATTGGTGTGACGGAGGAAAGGATTTGATTGAGGTGGTGAAACACGAAATGGCCACCACGGGCGACTTTCTGCCTGGAGGGTGGTCGAGAAACGTGCTTATTGGGCACTCGATGGGCGGTTTTTCCGTGCTTTGGGCTGGATTTCTCGAACCACAGCTTTTCGACTCGGTCATTTCAATTGAGCCTGTCATTCAGTATGACCAGCTCGTGAATGAGTGGTTCTTCAACCGGATGAAGAAGGTTGGCAAATTCATCGAGAACAAGTACCCCAGTTTGGAGGCTGCCCACAAGCATTTGAAAAAAGAGTCCTTCTACAATGTCATGCAGAAGGACGTTCTTGACAATTTTGTCGACGACGAGTTGGTGCATGAAAAAGACGGCGTCAGAGTCAAGGCAGACAAGAAGCACCAGATTGCAACCTACTGTGGCGTGGCCTATGCTGCTGAAAAGGGTATGGCGATTTTGAGCCAGTTAGAGGTGCCTTTTTTCCACATTACCGGTGCAGCTGCCACCTGGACACCCAGAGAGTCTGTGGACTGGATCAGAGGAGAGGTTCCCGAGCATCTTCTTGAAGTTGCGGATATTCCAAAAGGTGGCCATTTGGTTCATGGCGAGCAGCCTCTTGAGCTGATCAGATTGTGGAGCTACTTTATCGACAAGAGAGTCAGGTTTATCGAAGAGGCCAGAAAGGAGTTTCCTGAGGAAAAGTACGGCAACGATAGAAAGAAGATTTTCGACGAGCAGTGGAAGTACATGGACACGGCCGACGTGGAGAACCTCTACCACTTCCGTAACGTGAGGGCCAAGCTATAAATGCTAGTCAGGCTGTAAATGCTAGTGAATATGTCGATCCATCGTTAGAAGGTGGGTCCAACATGGACATGATTCTGAGAGGTGTAGATAAGTAGAACCGGGGAATGTGCCTTTTTGGGTAAAGCCATAAAATTAAATTTTATCAAGTTTATGGCTTTTCCAGACGGAATGGTCAATTCTCCGTGTCTCTCAGGACTCTCTTTAGCTGCAAGTGATGCTTCACCACCTATTGTGCCAGCGCCTTGCATGCGGCTTAACTGCACCGACTAAACATCACCTACTTTTCATCAACAAACTGAATTCCATTACTTTTTCAACCGGCACTATTAACATTACTTTCTTCCGATGATTCTCTTGCAGAGGTTCATGATTGGGTCGTCGTCGTTGGTGTAGATGACCGTGGCCTTCTTTCTCTCTGCTCCACTCTTACCCTTTTCAACATCTTGCACATCCTCAAGGGACATTTCATCGCCCAACTTGTGGTCTCTCAACAAAAACACAAAAACGAGCAAAGGCACCAAAAGACAGATGGCGACAATACAAAGCTGTCTCTGCAAATCAGCATAAGCAAGCACCACAGCTCTTCTAGCTGGTGTACCCCAAGTGTGTTTTTCAATAAACTTGTATGGAGACTGGTAGGCTGGCTTGGCAAGAGAAGTGTCAACGCCTAGCTGCTCCATTTTGGAGTAAATGGTGGGGTACATCTTCTGTGTCCAGATAGCACCAGAAACACAGGTTCCAATGGCACCTCCGATTTTGTAAATGGCTGCAAACAAGGCGGTCACCGTGGCCATGTACTCGTAGTTGGTACAAGACTGGATCGACACACCGACTGGTCTCATGAAGAAACCGGTAGCAAAACCGTCCATACAGAAAGCCACCACAAGACCGTCTCTGAAGTACTTTCCGTTGATACCGTCGTTGTCACCTCTGAAATGAACAAACAAGCCCATGGCAACAAACAACATACAGTTTCCGAAAAGAATAAAGCCCTTGGTTCTTCTGACCTTGACAATCACCAAACCGAGAATAGGCAAGACGATGGAGGAAACAAAGGAGCTGAACAGCGGAGTTCTAGTAGCAACAACCTCACTGGCGTTCATTCCGACCAAAAGAATAGCATAGGCGTATTCACTAGGAATGCTCGAGGCAAAAGTGTTCAAAACTCCGATACCAAGACCAGCCCAGACACCACGGTCTCTCAAGACAGGGAAGGGTACCAACGGAACCTTAGCCCACTTCATTTCCCATACCACAAAAACAGGAACAAGGCAGAATCCAAGCACCACCGGAACAATGATGTCTGGTTTTTTCCACTCAGCGTGGGTTCCACCAGCCAAAGTCAAGGGAACCAAGATAAGACCGAAAATAGCGACAATGAAGAAACACGCCATGATGTCGACTTCCCAGAAAGTCTGGTGAGCCTTGAACACGGTCCAAGTCCAGGCTTTTTTGAGGCTTCCCTTGAACTTAGAGCCTCCGTTGGCGAGGTACTGTCTGTTCTTTTCCTGAGCAGCATTGAGCTCAACCTGGCTTTCCTTCTCCTCTTTGCACAATTCCTTCCATTCGGGAAGCTTGTGCACCTTCCATTTCATGTAAACGAAGCAGGACAAAAACGGAACACAAGCCAAGGGAAACGTGAAAGCCCACATACCAATACCAAACTGCCAGCTGTATTTGTGCAACACAGCAGAGACAATTTCACCAGAAGACCATGTGGAGATGATGGTGGGCAAAGAAATCGTAGCAATGGCCAATAATCTAGCACGCAACGAAGAGGCATCCTGGGCACTGATCTGGAACAAAATACGGGCACCTGCAAAACCACATCCATAAAGCACAATACCACCAGCGTATTTTTCAACAGTATCGGCCTGGCACATCACGATAAGACCCACGATACGCAACAACAAGCCGAAACAGAAAAGCTCGAAACGACCGAAAATGTCGGATAATCTGGCATAAGCAGGTAAGGAACTGGCTGCAACAACTTGTCTGATAAGCGAGATGGTCGACATGAGGGAGTGTTTTTTGTAGTCGCTCGTAGCGTAACCGATAAACACCCTTGACACATCGGACTCGACGATCGAAACGTACATTCCCACGAAAATGGAGAAGAAGTAGAATCCCTTGAGGAAGTAGTTGTCAAGCTGTGCCATCATGAGCTCCTGTTTTCTGATACCAAACGACTTGGTCAAGACCTTGGAGTCTTCGGAGTCTGCAGAGGAAGCAGTGTCCTGCTTGGTCAATTCTCTGGACAGCCTGCTAGCGGCCTTTTCGTCTCCATCTGAGGAAGTGTTGGTTGCAACTTTCGACATTGAGCTACAGATTGGAAATACCTGTGGGATCCTGGTGCCTAAATACCCTAAGCCATCGAGTCGTCTTCTACATTTGTACAACGCACAATTCGCCTATTTGCAGCCATTTGCAGCCATTTTCTTGACAGTGACGGCACCTTGACAGTGACACTTGCACTGACAGCACCTAAACAGCCAATCAGAAAAGCACAAGTTCTTTCCGAGTCGGCAGATCTGCCGCCGGATATGCTTGTAAACGGCGATCGCCCTGCACTGATCCAGGGTTTTCACTATCTGATCGGATCATATAGGCTGCGTTACGGAGGTCTATAGGGTTTGGCGAGTTGGGCCATACAAAATTGTTTTCTCCGTGTGTCAAGGTGATTTCTCCGTCTGCGGGTTGTGCACACAGCGGCCTTTTGGGCATTGTTTCTGCAGTCTAACTTGGCCACATGCAGTGGCGTCTATGGCTGCAAAACTCTAGCTGAATTTCATCGTGTGACATAGCAGGAGCTCCATTTAGCTTTCATGATTGGACATGTTCCAACTGTCACCTCCTTGCCAAGCCTGTCAAAGCCGATCCTTCAACTTTATCTTGGCGGATTGGCTGTTATGAGTTTTCGGAGTTGCATTGTAGCATACCCGCCAGCCAATAGTGAAGGGTCCCAACATATGAAGGTGATTTGGAGAGCTGTGTTTGGTGGGTTCGACTTTTCGGGTACCCGCGGAGACATTGGCAAAAAAGTACCATGAGCGTTGGGTACACTGGTATTTGGATCTAAATGATATTTGAATTATTTTAGCTGTTCTCTTTTACTATAGCTACAGGTTTGAAACGCTTAAATAGTGAAAGGCAACGAGAGGTGTTATGTAATTGAAGCTACAAGTAAACTTGCCTTTTGTGAAAATCAGTCTAGCCCTATCTGCTTTAGCCGCTTTATCCAGAAAGCTAGCGCCGCACGATCGTCTAGCGCCTAGCTCGTAAATTGAGGCTTCCTAATATTAGAGAACCACCCAAATACCAAGTAAAAGAGAGAGGATGCCCCCAACTTTGGAAAAAAGCCTGTAGTCAACATTGCACCAATTAAATTCTTTTAAAATGTCCTTTTTTTAGTGTTTTGATGGACCTGTGCACCTTCGTAATCCCAGGTCCAGGGAATTTGCGTAGCTTTCAAGGGAAATTTCAAAGTCGCACCCGTACACCACAGCTTTTCCAGTCGAGGCCCTCGAAATGTGGGGGATCCAGTTCCACAAAGCCGGTACCATGCAACCTACGGAGGCTATTTTTTTCTCTTTGTTGAAACATTCCATCGAAAATTTTCGAGAAACAATCCTGTAAAGATCGAATAAGCCCACTTTGTTTGTACCCGGCGGATTCATCTCACTGATTCTATTTCACAATTAATGTCTTGATGAGATAAAAATGAAAGTCGCAGAATTCGTAAGCCTTAAAGATGTTTGAGTCAGGTAGATCAATTATTTAGCATGATTTTACTGGTATAAAATAACTAATGCCTGCCTTAAACAAAAAGGACATAGCTATTTCGTCAATTGTTCTCAAGACAATGACCAGTCGAGAGAATGATCATGCCATCTGAAGAGATGGAATTTGTTTTCGAGGCTGACTGAATCGGACTTGGCTCCAACAATGTGGTCTAGAAATCTAGGGAAGGAGGACTTTTCAAATGTGTTTCCAGCGATTTATCCCCTAATTGAAAAGAGCACCCATGCCAAAGAAGCCATGAACTCCTCTATTGTAATGACCCATTTGATGTAGCCAAATGTACCGAAAAATATTCGATCTTCCATTTTCTCCACAATAATGGGATCCACAGGCGAATACCACAAAGCCGGTTTGCATTCTTGAAAATCGCAATTCCGTCTTCGAGAAGTCCATGGGGTGATTTCGTTTAGCCGCTCGATGCACCTCTATTGAATATACGGCAAAAGCCATATCGGCTTTCTTGATGAGCCCTGCAGAAGATAATTTTTGCAGGATTGCATGAGTCCGCATGTCCATGCAACTTTGGTTGCAAAATGTATTGTCATCTAACTGAATGCAACAAGGACATTAAGCTCAAATGGTTCAAGCGCTACAATGAATTAATAAAATATCTATTATCGAAGTGCACAGGATGTGCGTAAGGGTATCCGAGAGAAAGGCAGTAGCAAAAATCCAATCGATGTTTTCACATCTCAAAAAAGAACGAAAAGGCCAAGGGGAAGAACCCACTCAAGGCCAAATTTGGGAAGTGAACCAGCACCGTCGTACGTCAGAATGGAAGCAGCAGGAGCTGTTTCAGAAGGAACTGCAACTGAGGTTTCTGGAGTCTGAGAAGCACCAGAAGGAGCAGTGGACTCTCCAGCAATAGTAGACGTATGAGGATTTCCAAGTGCATCGGTCAGAACAACAATTGTACGCTCAAGCGTGACGGTCTTGCCGTTCTTGGTGGTTTCATAAGAATCCACAGAAGTTTCAGGTGGTGAAAGCACGGAAGTGTAAGAGGTAGGCACTCCGTGGATGGTGGTTTGGATGATAGCACCAGTCACAGTGGTCTTGGAACCGTCCTCCTTGGTGGAAACAAAAGCAGTGGTTTCAGGACACTCGGTGGTGTAAGTAGTCCAGTCACCATTGGAAGCTGTGGTTTCACAGACGTAGACGGTCTTGGTTTTGACGTTTCCATCAGTATCGGTCAGCTGAACAGTGGAGGTGTAGTCGGTAGGCTTCAACTGGGAAGTGGATGTGGTCAAGCTTCCGTCGGAGTCTGTGGTTACGATCACCACGCCAGATTCAGTAGTAGGATTTCCGTCTGAATCGGTAGTCGTCCATGAGGAAGTGTAGTCGGTGATACCAGGGAAACCAGAGGTTGTGGTGTACCAGTTCCCGTCTGAATCGGTGGTTACAATCACCACACCGGAGGTAGTGATAGGGTTGCCGTTTTCGTCTGTGGTTGTCCAAGTGGATGTGTAGTCGGTGATACCTGGACCGAACTGGGAAGTGGATGTGGTTAAGGAGCCATCGGAGTCAGTTGTGACAATGACAACGCCAGAACCGGTGCTTGGGTTTCCATCAGAATTGGTAGTAGTCCATGTGGAGGTGTAATCGGTGATATCGTCGTCAGAACCGAATGTGGAGGTGGAAGTAACGAGGTTTCCGTCAGAATCGGTGGTAACGATTACCACACCAGAGTCGGTGATTGGGTTTCCGTTACCGTCGGTAGTGGTCCATGTAGAAGTGAATTCGGTGGTTCCAGGGTTGGTTCCAGGGTTGGTTCCAGGGTTGGTAGGGTTGTTAGGGAAGTCAGAAGTGGTGGTGGTCAAGCTTCCATCCGAGTCGGTAGTAACAATCACCACACCAGAACCAGTCGATGGGTTGCCGTTGGAGTCTGTAGTGGTCCAAGTAGACGTAAATTCGGTGATATCTCCATCGTCGTATTGGGAAGTGGTGGTAGTTAAAGAACCGTCAGAATCAGTCGTCACAATCACCACGCCAGAATCTGTAGTAGGGTTTCCGTTGGCATCGGTGGTGGTCCAGGTAGAAGTGTACTCAGTAGGGCTTCCAAACTCAGAGGTGCTTGTGGTCAAGGAACCGTCAGAGTCGGTCGTAACGATAACCACACCAGAATCAGTAACTTGTTCTCCGTTGGAGTTGGTGGTCGTCCAGGTGGTGGTGTACTCGGTTGGCCCGATTTCAGAGGTTGTAGTGGTCAAACTTCCGTCCGAGTCGGTGGTGACGATAACGACGCCAGAATCGGTAGTTGGGTTTCCGTCAGAATCGGTCGTAGTCCAGGTGGTGGTATATTCGGTAGGACCGTTTGTAGCATCGTCAAGTGGAGAAGTCGTGGTGGTCAAGGAACCGTCAGAGTCTGTAGTTACTATCACTACTCCAGAACCCGTGGAAGAGTTACCGTCAGAGTCGGTAGTGGTGTAAGTAGTAGTATACTCAGTAGGGCCATTATCACCGTCAATGGCACTGGTGGTTGTGGTTAAGGCTCCGTCAGAATCGGTGGTCACGATAACCACTCCACTTCCAGTAGAAGTGTTTCCATCTGGGTCCGTCGTGGTATAGGTAGTTGTGAATTCAGTAGGACCATCGCCTCCATCAATTTGACTAGTAGTAGTCGTCAAAGAACCATCAGAATCGGTAGTAACAATAACCACACCAGTACCGGTAGATTCATTCCCATCGGAGTCTGTTGTCGTGAAAGTTGTAGTGTAGTCGGTTTCACCACCGTTAATTTGAGAAGTTGTGGTTGTCAATGATCCGTCTGAATCAGTGGTAACAATAACGACGCCGGTACCAGTAGATTCATTTCCATCTGAGTCTGTAGTAGTATAGGTGGTGGTGTATTCCGTCTGACCATTATCATCGATCTGAGAAGTAGTCGTAGTCAAAGAACCGTCAGAGTCTGTGGTGACAATGACAACGCCACTTCCAGTAGACTCGTTTCCATCCGAATCAGTAGTAGTATAAGCGGTCGTATACTCGGTTTGATCGCCGCCATTGATCTCAGAAGTAGTAGTGGTCAAAGAGCCATCCGAGTCTGTAGTAACAATAACCACTCCGCTTCCAGTAGAAGCATTTCCATCAGAATCGGTGGTGGTGTAGGTAGTAGTGTACTCGGTTGGACCACCAGTGGATCCGGGAAATTCAGAAGTGGTTGTAGTTAAAGAGCCATCGGAATCAGTGGTGACAATGACTACTCCACTTCCAGTAGACTCGTTTCCATCGGAGTCGGTTGTGGTGTAAGTAGTAGTGTAATCGGTTTCACCACCATCGATCTGAGAAGTGGTGGTTGTCAAGGATCCGTCTGAATCTGTGGTAACAATCACAACACCAGTACCAGTGGATTCGTTTCCATCAGAGTCAGTGGTAGTATAAGTTGTGGTATAGTCGGTCTGACCACCGTCAATTGCACTGGTGGTGGTAGTCAATGAACCCTCAGAGTCTGTAGTAACGATAACCACACCAGTTCCAGTGGAAGAATCGCCATTTGAATCGGTGGTAGTATAGGTAGTAGTGTACTCTGTGGGGCCATTATCACCATCAATTGCACTGGTAGTAGTGGTCAATGAACCGTCAGAATCGGTAGTCACAATTACCACACCACTTCCGGTAGACTCGTTACCATCTGAGTCAGTAGTTGTATAAGTCGTAGTAAACTCAGTCTGGCCGTTGTCAGAAGCAGGAATATCGGAAGTTGTCGTTGTCAAAGAACCGTCTGAATCCGTAGTCACTATAACAACGCCCGTACCAGTGCTAACATCACCATCGGAGTCAGTGGTGGTATACGAAGTGGTGTACTCTGTCTGATCATCGTCAATCTGGGAGGTGGTTGTGGTCAAGGAGCCTTCAGAGTCAGTAGTAACAATAACCACACCGCTTCCAGTGCTCTCGTTGCCTTCCGAGTCGGTGGTGGTGTAAGTGGTAGTGTACTGAGTCTGGCCGTCGTTTTCATCAATCTGAGAAGTGGTAGTAGTCAAGGAGCCGTCAGAATCGGTCGTCACAATTACCACGCCAGAGTCTGTCTGTGTGTTTCCGTCAGAGTCGGTGGTGGTCCAGGTAGTGGTGTATTCGGTCTGGTCTGAGGATGGTTCAAGGCTGGAGGTAGTGGTTGTCAAAGATCCATCGGAATCAGTCGTCACAATAACCACTCCGCTGTCAGTGGTCTCATTTCCGTCAGAATCGGTGGTCGTGTAAGTTGTGGTGTATTCAGTCAAGTCCGAGTTGGCGTCTGTTTCAGAAGATGTGCCCGAGTTGTCTGTTTCAGAAGAGGAAGCAGTTTCCGTGCTGGAAACAGCAGAAGAGGAGTCCGTAGGCTCCAAAGGAGGCTCGGGAAAGTCTTCACACTGACACACATCGGGAACTTCTCCGCTGAAAGGATCGTTGTAGGTGATTCTCGTACCGGAGTTCAGAATACCGTTGGTTGCAAAATTGCCGTTTTCGTAACCTGGACCAATGTGGAAGCCCATCTTGAACAAGCCCAAGAAGAAAGAAAGCGTCAAAAGACCGTCCTTGTAGTTGTAGGAGTCAAAGCCAAGCGACACTCTGATGGTGTTTCCACCACCAAAGCCAACCACAGTGTAGGTCTTGGTACCAGTCAAGGAAGAAGACAAGCCCACCACGGAAACCAAGGAGGTTTCGTCCGACAAGTAGATATACTGCTCCTCAGAAATAAACCAAGGGCTGACTTCAAGCAGAAGCGTGGATCCAGCACCCACATTGATACAGCCCTGGCCTTCAATCGAGGTGGTCTGGTCCCAGTACATGTTGGTAAGACAGACAGTACCCTCGTTGTGGATACGGCCGAAACTCTGAGAAATGGTGACCCTGGAGGCGGTTCCAGAGGCCTGGACCATGTGGATTCTGCCGTGGTTCTCCCAATTGGTTGTTGAGCCAAGTGTAATGGGAGATGTTAAGGAGAAGCCACTGAGACCAAACCACATGTTTCCGGTGTTGTTGAAGGCGGCAATGGAGTTCAAGTTGTAGTTGCTCACGACACTGCCGCGAGACGAGTTGAAAGCAAGGTTTCCCAGGTTTTTGATCGTTCCAGAGATGATTCTCACAGAAGCAGCCAACCCGTTGTCAGAGGTGACGTAGAAGCTACCTTCATTGTTCAAGTTACCAGCAAGAGTGGTGATGGCGTTGTTGACAATGGAGTAGTAGACACCGGGAATGATGTTGAGGTCTCCAATGGAGAGATTCACTGGGTTGATGGAGATGACGTTTTCGGTGATGGTCAACCCCAACGCAGTAGCGAGGTATAAGGCCACCGCAAGCCAGGAGAAGCTGTAGGACATAGTGAGGAAGGAATTTTAAAGCGAAAAAACGACCACATCTTATACTCCGACGGAAAGCCCGCCCAGTCGATTGTTTGTCCATTCGGAGGTATATCTGGTCTGAAAACAGCCGTGGATTCTCCAGAGACCCACTGGTTTTTGCAACCTTTCCTGCAGGCAGCCCCGCATGCATGGCTAAAGGTATCTTGCAGCCGTACAATGCAGCCTCCCAACAAAAATAGCTTTCGCTAGACAGATACTATCTGGCGGGTCGCATGTGGGCCACACATTCTGGGCTTTTTGGTGGTGTGGAGCACTTGCCCTGGGCTAAAATTTCCGAAAGTGTCGAGCGCCCTGGGACCCTCTTGCAGGTTTTATCTCATTGGGCGAAATCCCAGGACAGCCAAGCCAGTTTTGACTAGAGCACAGAATTTTCGGCGCATATGGAAATCAGCCAATACGCAGAGGACCTAAGCTGCTGAATCAGACACGGCGAAACGGTGCTGTTTCCTTTAGCGGAACTCTTATTGTGGAAGAAAGAGCGGAACTGTAAGTTGAAAAATCTTTGTGCTCGTGGGGCTTAGCAGTTGCCCGCGAAGCCTCGCTCGCATGCATTGGCGAAGCTTCTAAAGGCAGGCGCGGCGGGCCTACCACAGAAAAGATTGGCAAAACCAGTGCTTCTACCATCTGCCTCATATCGCTGTATCTCAAAGATCGAGCCAGGCGTTGGAGATTTATATCTACAGAGGCTTTTTGCCAAAGAACGTGCTGTAAGTTGGTGGACCTGATGCAAGACAATCCCTCATGGAGATCACAATGGCGGCTATAAAGTCCGGTTTTCTAAAACCCTGATCCATGCTCCGTCGTACCACTTCAAACCAGATACCTTTTTCCCTTTCAGGCCTTTCCTGCGCCCCGCCCGCCTGCTTTCTTTCAATGGTCGCGAGGACTACTACATCTAGGATTCATGCAGGGTATGCGTTTTGACATGCTGCTGGGGACTCGCTTGTGACAATATCACCATCGGGCCGTGGCGGACAAATCGCAATTTTTGAGTGGCTCGGCGATTTTCAGGAATACAGTGCTGTTGAAGCCGAAAGTTGCAGAAATCCAGCCTCAGGCATCATCCAGCTATTGTTGAACGCTGCTTTACTATAATCTCATCGGGCCTGAATGTGCAGACCCCTATTACCGTCGGGGCTCTGGATGCACCTCGTAATCGTTTTGCGCTGGAGAATGCTGATTTTTGGTGTTTTCGTGGTACTCCACGTATCACGGAGAATAGCTACATGAGAGGTTGCCTAGCCTGGCCTTGTGGTGTCGATATCGGTGAGGTGGTCTAGAGTCGCCTTTGTATGATTTTCTGCATGATTTAGGTTCTAGAAACCGCATTGTTGGAAGTATTTGGAGATTTTAGACCGAAGAAATATATGTGGTTGATCTCGGTGATCTATTGAAAAGCGATCCCTAGAAAGTCTCTGAAATCTGCCTCTGAGGCGGTATCAAAACCACCCTCCAAACCACACTCCGAGCCCATCTTTGAAAAACCGCCGTAAGGCTCGTGCGGGGCCCGTAGCCAATATCTCCCTCGCTTGGGGCATCTTTAGCCAAAACTAAATCATTGTTCGCCGTGGGGATCACTTATTCGCTTGTGGACCTGAACTCTGCGCCAAGCCCTCAACTACGGGATACAACAGAATATCCCGTTATGAGCCGTATTTTACGACGATGCCCACATTGTGATCTCAGCAGAGAGGCAGCCACGTTGACCCAGCGGGGTCCTGGGCGGCTTGTACGAAACCATTGCTTTTACGACAGAAGAAAAAAAGACATTCTGTGGTTTGCAAAGAGATGCTTGTAAAGTTGGATTGGGCGGGTCAATAATGAAAGGCATGCTTATGGCGGACAATTTGAATGTCATTTGGGCCTACTTTAATCTGGCTTGATCAGGATTAAAGCATATACGAATGGTGTTTCTTGTTGTCAGGTACCACAACTTCAGCCTACTATCCCTATGTCTTTGGTGGGTCCCTCAATTCTGAAATTAGGTGTGACGCTGGAAAAGCCTAAAGTTGCATTTTTTGCGTCCCCTGGCATTCTGAATCACCACAGTTACATGATACATCACGATTGTTGGAAGCCGTCGCTCATAACTGGAATTGCGTGGGTCTCGAACTCAAAAGTTAGGCAATTTTTAGGGTAAGCAAATCATATTCAATTTTCTTCAGCCTCTGCGGAACACCCCGGTCTGCATTATTTACGAAAATTTCCACCCTCTCTTCTGTATCACCATTCGGCCGAATCGCGTACGATAACCAGGCGTACAGCGTACAGCGCATATGGATATGCAAGCTGCACGATTTATGAGTTGGAACATATATGTCTTGGTGGTGTGCCACAAAAGGATTGTTTCTTTCGATTTACGGCACCCATGTTCCGGGTGGCTCTGGCGATCTGGCTATTTTTGAGCTTTTGCCACGACAGCAAGGGTTAGGTGTTTGTCCTCGTAGTCTGAAATCTTATGCATTGAACGGAATGTTGGGTACGTACGTGAAAATTTCTTTGGAGTACCACCAGTAACCCGTTTTTATACTTCCGATTTCAAAAGTTTTTACCACGAAGCTGGAAAAGTAAGACCTTGTGAACTAAACTCAACGGATTAGCTTTACCGGGAATATAAGGCGCCACTTTCTCTTCCCAAAGGCCATAGTCAGCTGCCAGAGTCAGTTTTCTTCCGGAAGACGCAACGAGATTCTTTCATCGCCCTTCAATTCCTAATCGCAGTCCGGAAGAACTTTTGAGAAGCAGAACTAATACCAAAAAATTGATACAAATTAAAGAGATAGATCTTAGTTCATGCTTTCTCCAAAACTTTGGGGTGAAGAAAGGCAGTACTGTGATACAATTCCAGATAATCCAAGCAGTATGATTTTTCTCATACGGGGCACTTTCAGAGATTCTTCCAAGTGAGACGTGATCGATTTTCGATTTAACAGAACCACAGTTTCATCAATTTCGACCAGCTATAAATTTAAACCCATCTTTGAGCGCAAGGATTAAAGAGCGGCTATCTTAGGAGTCATACTCTGTAATATTCACATTCCGTTTAGTAAGGGCCCTACAACGCTTTTAAAGGTCTGTAATCGAATTGTACAAGTATGTACTCAAGGGTTTCCAGAAGAAAGCAAAATAATCCTGAAGTCATAGTGTCTTCAAACAAGCCAAAGTAAACCAATGGGAATAACCCACGTAGGGTTCAAGTTAGGTGGAGACCCAGCAGCCTCATAACTCAGAACGGTGAAAGCAGTATCAGTCACAGAAGAGCCAGTAACAAAGGTTTGTCCCGACGTCAAAGTAGAGGCTGCTGAATTGTCAGTTTCGCCTGAAATCGTGGCGGTGTGTTTTTTTCCATTTATGTCAGTCTCTTCCACACTGGTTTGGTCAAAAGTACCTATGTCGCCATATTCCGTAGTTTCGTCGAAGAACACGGAACGGGACTGCAAGGGTTTAGCAATATCTTGCGATATGGCCAGGGCGTCAGAAGCGACGTTAAAAGATTCGGATTTTGTCACAGGAATCCCTGTAGTCCATGTGGAGCTACCCTCTTCTGTGAACGTGTATCTAGAGCTTTCTCTTGTCAAAGAGCCTTTGGAGTCAGTCACAATAAACACTATTGCCGATTCTGTAACCGTGCTGCCGTGGGAGTCTGTAGTGGTCCATATAGTAGTGTATTCTGGAGGAGATGTGGTACTGGCGAGGTCTCCAGCTGAATTAGTGGTTATGGTGACCACTCCAAAATCTGTGATACTGCTTCCTTCTCCATTCGTTGTGATCCAGGTGGTGAAGGTTTTTGTGATCGTTCTGTTCTGAGATGCTGGAGGCTCGAAGGAACCTGAAGTCTCAGTGGCAGTAGTAACAACACTGCTAGCTGAGGAAGAATTGCGATCAGAGCTGGTAAGAATAAAGGCTGAAGTATGATCGGAATATGTTTCAGTGCCTTCAGAAGTAGGGCTTTCGGTAGTCGAAGACAAAGAGTTGTCTGAGTTGGAAGTGACCGACAAGGAGGAGGTTTCAGTCGAATTGATTCCGTCCGAATGGGTGCTTGAATTCTCTGTGGTGGTGTTTTTTTCAGAAGTTGGAATTGACAGAGAGCCGTCACTTCCAGTGGTGATGGTGATCTCACTAGGAGTACTGCTATTGGAATCTGTCGTGGTGTAGACGCTTGAATATTCCATGCTGCTGCTGTCAAATCGAGACGTAGTAGTGAACAAAGAGCCTTGTGTAGTAGTAGTCACAGTAGCCACTCCAGAAGCAGTACTTTTATTGCCCTCTGAGTCCGTCGTGGTGTAGGTGGTATGCTTCGTTTTGGTGCGGTGTGGAAACAAGGAAGTGTAGGTGGACAAGGATCCTAACGAGTTTGTGGTGACAATCACAATTCCAGAGCCGCTGGTGATGATAACTATTCCAGATTCCGTGACAGTTGCACCGGTGGAATCAGTGGTGGTCCATGTGGTGGTATACTCAGTAGTTCCATCCACAGCAGCTTCACGCTTATAGACGGAAGGGAAAGACGTGACACTTTCTCCAGAGACAACAGAGGTGGATGTCAAAGTGGGAATGGCAGAATCGATGAGCACAGCCGACTCATTTGGATGCGATGGTGGTTCAGGAAATTTTTCACATTGACAGACTTCTGGAACAGTTCTGTTTACGGGGCCGTTGTACGAAATTTTCGTACCCAAGCCGTCGGTAGCAAATCTGGCTCCATCGTAGCCAGGACCAATATGGAACTCGATTTTGAACGAGCCCTGGAAGAAGGAAAGTGTCAAGACATCTTTGGCATATTTGAAGGTTTCAAAACCAAGAGAAGTTTTGATTGAATTTCCACCGCCGAAACCCACCACTTTGTAAGTTCTGGTGCCAGTTGATGAGGAAGATAACCCAAGCACATTGATAGCGGACATTTCGCTCGACAAGTAGATAGTCTGCTCTTCAGCAACCAGCCAGAAGCTGGGATAAAGCAGAAACAGGGAATTGGCACCCACGTTGATGCAACCCTCTCCATCAATAGAGGTGTTCTGGTTCCAGAACATGTTAGTGAGACAGACGGTACCATGGTTTTGGATGTGACCGAGGCTCTGGAAAATGGTGACCCCAGAGGGTCTGCCAGCATTCCGGACAAAATGGACTTTTCCGTAGTTTTCCCAACTTGCAGCAGAGTCAACAGTGACTGGAGACGTCTCGAAACATTCATTGAGTCCGAACCATATGTTTCCAGTATTATTGAAACCACCGGTCGAGCTCAAGCTAAAGTTACTCGCAGCACTGCTTTGAAGCGAGCTGAATACAACGTCACCCTTGTTATGGAAAAGGTTGGATTCAATCAGCACAGATGTAGCCAGGTCGTTGTTGGAAGTGACATAAAGTACACCTTCATTGTTCCAATCTCCAGTAATAGTTGTAACGGTATTGTTGACAATGGAAAATTTAGCACCGGTAGTGATGTTGAGGTCATTAATAGAGAGACTCGATGGGGAGATCCAGGTGGTGTTAGTTGTGATAATCAACCCCAACGCTGTAGTGAGGTATAAGAATATGGCAAGCCAAGATCCAATGGTTAACGACATGATGCAGAGGAAAGCTATTTTTCGAGGAATCCCTTGCAATTTATACCTTTTGCAAGGCCCGCCCAATTAATTGGCATGTCTGTACGTTAGATGCCCTTTTCAAAAACTGCCTTGGGTCCTCCAAAGTCCTTCATTTTTTTGCAGCCTATTCTGCACATCCGTCTGCATGCATGAGCTAAATGTCTTGCGTCTGAATATCGAACACTATAAAGAAATGCTCCCAAGACACAGAACAGTTGCATTGAGGCACGTATCGTTGCTCTTAAACTTTCGTTTTCGGAATAGCACCTCCGCAAACTTCTAGACCCTGGTTGCCTCTTGCATCCATGGGGCAGGAACCGCATTAAATTATCTGGTGTGAGCCAAACAAGCGTGTCACGGAACAAATGAATTCAAAGAAAAGTCAAGAAAAAAGAAAATAGACATAGCATTTTTTCAAGTCGTCTTCGAAAAGCTACCAATTTTGCAAGCATTGGTGATTTGACATTTTGCAAATCGATCTACTCACTAGGCTTAGAAGTTGCTGGCAAAGCCTCTTCCGCATACATTGGCGAATTATCCCGAAAGCAGGCGCAGGTGCCCACAAAAAGAGGATCCAGAAAAAAAGCAATCAAAGCATCTGCTCCTCTGAATTTTCTATGTATCCACTAGTATTATGCTGGAATTGATTTCGTCTCTTTGGATGGCTCTTTCCTTTGACGTACTACCCACGGAGCCATTCTTGAGAAACAAAATACTCGTGTACTTCGATATTACTGCCCTTCAGTATAGGTGGTGCCACTTTCACAAATAATTCTTCTGCGTTTTGATAATCTGCACCTCGCCCCGCTTGCTGGTGCCTGCTGGTCAAATTTCACGAGACCAATCTTTATTGGGCATTGATGCAGGGTTTGCTTTTGAAAAACCTTCAAGAGTTAACGAATTTGATATCACATCATGGCAATTCATCATGCTAAGTAACTTCCTGGCCAAGTTTGAACATTCAGCAGTGGTAAGGCCAAAGTTTCTGCATTTTTGATGCAATGAACACACTGCTCGGAGACGTTTTGTACTACTCTCCTTGTCTCGCCTTAATCCCTTTCGGGGCTTTGGAGTTAATCGTAAAACTCTAAAGCAGAGGTGGCCACTCGGAAATGCACGTGTAGGCCTTTTCGTTTGAAACAGGTCTGTTTGTCTATAATCACAGAGAATCTATCGCCATCAATGAGGTAGGCAACAATACTATTAACTGTTCTTTTTTTTTTTTCCATTGCAGCAAATTTCAAGAAATGACAATTGCACTGAACTATAGAGTAATTGTTGGTTCATACGGTCTCTGATAATTACCTGCGAGCGATTGTTAACTCCTCGAAAACATTACCATTCTTCTATTCTCATCCTTCACCTGGAAGGGGGTTATGGGGCCACAAATCTGTATTAAGCCCCAATTGGCTAGGCAAATGTTTCCGAGGGAGGCCGAAATTCACAAAACTGACAACAATGTGATTGCTGATCGTGGAGGACTTTATCCCATTGGAGCAAACCATGCTTTTACGAAACCAAAAAGAACAAATGACAGTAGAACAAAGAACTCTCATTTAAAGCTCTGCCACAAAGCTTGAATTGATTATTGTAACTTAATGAACAAAGACTTATCTTCATGCCTCAAGGACCCGTTATACAATTTCTTCGAAATTGTTAATCCTCGGAACATTCGAACTTTAAAATGAGTCTGACGTCTTATGAGCCAAAACCTGCCAATTTCTTTCGTTTCTGCATTTTTAGCTCTCCAAAAGTAGCTTGGACACTGCATGAATAATTGCTCATAACTGAGAAGAAATGCTCAATGTTACCTTACATTACAATTTATACAGAAGCTTCATCTATTCATATACCAATTATTTTTTGGGGCCTTTTTTTATTTATTTGTCAAGTTATACCCGTATCCTGGTCAATATTTTTGTAAAAATTTAGAAAAGGCCCCGTGTTGAACATACATATACGCTACTGTACGATTCACAAAATACAGTGCATTAAAATTCCACAAATGGATTGTCTCTTCAAATCAACGAAATTATGACCTGAGCGGACCCGCTCATTGTGGCTATTTTTGTCTTTGCAGCAAGGGTTAGCTTTTTACATTCGGTAAAATGATTCCGAAACGAGGAAAAGAATATTGGGTATCAACGCCTCCCGAACATGTAATTTAACCGACGCTTGACTTTTTTGAAATTTTTTGAAGTTCACCTGGACTCAAAGAATGTCTTGCTGCAAGCCGGATGCTTTGACTTCAGGGTTAATGGTCAGAATGAGAATTAACAACTGATTTCAGCCATTTTCCGACCTTGGACGATCATTGACCCATTAGAAATTGAAAAGTTAGCACACTACGCTGACTTCATTGTGGAATACTCCGACTTTACAGCAATAAGAAGCCACCTATCCACCTTCTTTTTGTCGTGATGTATCACTAGCTTCTGATTCTGACCTGTTTGATGCTTAACAAAACCAACATCCCCGATCTATGATGACATTTTACCATCTTAACCCTCCATTCGCCTGATTTGTGGTTTTTCTTCAATCTTTCCCGTCGGTACACATAAAAAGAAGTTTCCACACTAACCCTATTTCAGCTTGCTGTGATTTGATAATAGAAAGTTAAAACCTCGGAGCAGACAAAAGTGGCAACGACTACCATACTGTCTCACCACCAGGAGCTGACCTACCTTTTTGAGACAAGTAGTCAGAACAAATATCTTTCTACAAGCACAAACTGTACTTCAAGTATGATCAGTGTGGGGAGATATCTTTCTTCGCGAGACTAGGTTGAAACTCCAAAAGGCACTGCCTTTTATGGACCCAAAAGGCATCCTATTCAATGAAGGGATATTCTCCTCCTTATCATTCGAAAAAATGTCAGTAACTCCCAAAATTGTATTTTAGGTGACCTTTTTTGTGCTATGGTTTGTAATGATTATACAATTGTGCAGCGCGAATTCATATTATTGTAGTGGATTTCGGGAAATTTTGTAGTTGCGACGAAAGTTCATAATGTGAAAAAAAAAAAGGACCGAAATGTAAAAGACAACCAAGGCCAACAATTAACACTCCGTTAATACCGCACACAAACCTCTGATGTGGGCGACAGCTCACGATTCAGTTCACAGGTGTGGTCGAGCGGCGCTAGTCTAAAAGCTGAAAAGGTGGTTCTTTCTCCATGTAGTTTTAAATTGGGTTTTACATCCAATCAGATGAAGTCAAAAAAGAAGAGATCGAAAATAAAAAGAGGAAGCAAAGAGAAGAAGACTTAATTGCGTTGGATATGATACGGTTTTCCGATCCCGTACTTTGGCTGCGAAACGACCTCTGCTTCCATACTTCCACAATCACCAGCCTCAAATCAACCATGGCGAAGCCCCCGATCGCCGAACATTCCCAGGCGAGCTTACCCGAAGCATTGCAAAGGAAATGCATGCATTTGACAGAAGAGCTTTTACTTCTTCAGGCGAATATATTGGGAAATTTGGAAACCAGGATAACCCGATGGTGGAAACGAGGTAGCAGAATTGCAGGTTCATTTGTTGAACATACGTCACTTTTTGAGTCTTGTGGCCTTGAAACATACCCCAAGTAAGCCTTCTCCTGTGCTGCCTATATGGACATCCGACCATCAAAACATTGAAGCACTCAGATCCTCTACTTCACATATTTCCAATTTCCCAGAAGACGACTCCAATTGACTGGCAAACTCTTCAACATCTAAAAGCAATTCACTTCCTGGCCGTTGGAATGTATGGAAGGCTTCTAGCGACAATGCCGCACTGCCATTACCAGGAGAGGAACTCCCTGCCTAGAACAGGGTCCTCGATGCATTCTCGAGGCTTTTTTCGGAACATTTCCTCATTACGTAGGAATTCTCGTTACAAACGCTCAAGCCTTGTTTCACGGTGAAAAGCCTCCACTGCTCTTAACAAAGCAGGAAATTTGTTGAAACCAATGTGGTATCGAAGGCATACAACAGCAGGTTGCAGCCATCAACATGGTACACATGCCTGATTGACCAGATCGACACCAGCATAAAAGGCGATACGAATCCCGCTGTTTCTTATCAACCACCATGCTCTCCTTCCTCAGTTCATTCGCTGTCTTGGTGTATGTCAACGCCTTGACCATTCCACATGGGGAATACCACGGCAAGAGAAGCGTTTCTCCTCTCAAAATCGACTTTACTGTTTCGAAGCAGCAGGATGAAACCATTGCCCAGTTGAAGGCCAAAGCCAGTGCTCTTATGGCCCACTATGCGCCTGATGTTTTTCAGAAAAGAGCCATCGATACCCCCATTGTCAACTACAAAGACGTCAGTTACCTCATAGATTTCCAGCTTGGAGACAATCAGCAGCAGATTCTGGCTATCTTGGATACTGGATCCTCTGACCTCTGGGTGAACGGACCCGAGATTGATAAGCCAGAAGGTGGAACCTACGACCACTCACAATCCTCCTCGAGTAAGATGCTTGACCAGGAGTTCTTCATTTCTTACTTGGACAAGTCGTACGCCAGCGGAGAGTACTACACCGACCAGCTTGCCATCAATGGCGAGAAGGTTTTGGACGATTTCCAGTTTGCTGTTGTCAACAAGAGTCAGAACAACAGTCAGGGTGTTTTTGGCATTGCCGACAAGAACCAGTTGGCTACGAACAGCACATACGACAACTTGCCCTGGGCGTTGCAAAAAGCAGGTGTGACTCCGAAGGCTTCCTACTCATTGTTTTTGGGCTCTAGAGAGGCTAAGAAGGGGTCCATTGTGTTTGGAGGCATTGACACCGAAAAATATGAGGGTGAGCTCACAAAGTACCCCGTGGAGGGTCTGAGAGGGTTGGCGCTTAATTTGAAGAGTGCTGAGGTTGCAGGAAACACCCACGATTTGGACATTGAGATCTTGTTGGATTCTGGAACATCTTTGAACTTGTGGCCTAAGGAGATTGTTGATGCTATTGGAAAGGAACTCAAGGGTAGCGAAATGCAAGGCTACTACTTTGTCGATTGCACACAGCCAGAGGATAAGTATGTCTCTTTTGACTTTGGCCAGAACAAAATCAAGGTGTCCTACCAAGACCTCGTGTGGAAGAGCGACGGATTGTGTTTGTTGGGAGTCAAGCCATCCTTCAACAATACCCATATTTTTGGCGACGTTTTCTTGAGATCAGCCTACGTCTACTACGATCTTTCGGAGCATGAAATCTCCATTGCCCAGGCCAAGTACACCAACTCCTCCAACATCATCGAGGCCTGAAAAACTTTAGCACGCTATAAACGACTTTCTAGAATGCCAGTAGTACCGTAGGACAATGATCTGTGGGGAAAGGGATGAGCAAGGAATGCCTTTTCTACTCGGCAAAAATGCTTGTATGATCTCTGAGACCGGCTTCTGACGCCAAGAGGCCTTACTGGGGGCAAACAATGGCCCTCGAGATGGGATTTCCAGGCTGGCAGGGCCCTCAGAGCGGAATTGGGGCCCTAATTCCCCTTAGTCATACGACTAAAACCACTAATCAAAATCATCATTGTGTTATAAAATCCGATTTGGTCTGATTTATGCACCAGAGCAGAATCGGGTGAAAAATCAACCTCCATGGAAGGATGTGGGGCACCGTTCGGTTGTTTCTTGTTTCCAGGTCCCCACAATCAAAAAGCCGGAGAAATAAGTGGAGACCACCGACGGCCCTTTGTTCATTTCTTGATCGCCAATTATGTGCCCCAACCTCCTCTATGCCCGGGCAAATTGTCACCACTTCCCCAGATCTCATAGCCTAGAAGAACTTTTTCAAGATGCGGCGTTCTCAGCCGTAAAGCCCCATGGCTATCTACGCTTATCAGCTTATCAAGCACGGAAATCAATGCAGTATGTTCCTCCATGGTAGCTGATGCCGAGACCCCTTAAGCGCGGCTTTCTGGAAAAAAAGTGTTGATAATTTAGCGAAACGGACTTTCGCAAAGAGTGCCTCAATGGGATGTCCCAAATCAACGGAACCGTTTTCCCTTTTCTTTTCTGCTTTTCTTGATATTTTTCTCCTCGATTCCGCTCGCTGCACGGACGACCATTTCTGACTCTGACTATCAAGAGTCGAGCCAAGTCCTTGGCACACCTCCCTTCTTTGTTGATGGACCGCCAAAGTGGACGATGTCATAGGCATTGAAAGGTTCTCCATCGCTCGATTCATTTTGCCGTAGGGGCCCCACCGCCAACGTTTTCTTGGCCGCCCACCGAGATCGAGCTGGTATTTAATGGCTGCAAAAGTCTTTTGGCGGCAAGTTAGCCATGAATACAGAATCTGCAGAATCGAAAGACTTTGAAAAGCAGATCTACAGCGAGGATGTCGCTTCTGCCGAGGCCTTGAATATGGGAGACGCTCTCAAGGAGTCCCAGGCCGGAGAAGACCAGAAGTTGAAGCGTGTTTTGCATGCTAGGCACTTGTCGATGATTGCCATTGGTGGCGCTTTGGGAACCGGTTTGTTGATTGGTACCGGTAATGCCTTGAGACTTGCCGGGCCTGCTGCCATTTTCTTGAGTTACTCGGTCATTGGTTTCGTCGTTTACATGGTTTTGAACGGTTTGGGAGAAGTCGCAACACATATTCCTTTGGCAGACGGTTTCGCTGGTTACTGCAGAAGATATGTGGACGAAGCTCTCGGTTTCGCTTGTGGATGGACTTATTTGTTTTTGCAGTTGTTGGTGACTGCCAACCAGTTGGTCGCTGGCGGCTTGACTATGCAATACTGGATCAGCGAGGAAAGAGCCAACCCGGGTATCTGGATCGCCGTGTTCTTGACTATTAGTACCACCGTCAATATGCTCGGTGTTCGTTTCTTTGGTGAAGTGGAATTCTGGGTCTGTATCGTGAAGATCTGTACCTGTATTGGTCTCATTATCTTGTTGCTTGTGATCGCTTTGGGCGGTGCTCCTACCGGAGACAGACTCGGTTTCAGATTCTGGCAAAACCCTGGAGCCTTCAGAGCGTATGCTGAGCCAGACAGAGGCGTCAACATCGAGGGCGACCTTGGAAGATTCGTTTCGTTCATCTCGGTGCTCGTCAATAGTGTCTTTGCATACTCGAGTTGTGAAATGGTCGGTGTGACTTTCCCTGAATGTGCCCGTCCCAGAAAAGCCATCCCCAAAGCCATCAGGTTGACCTTCTACCGTATTGTGATCTTTTACGTCCTCAATGTCTTGGTCTTGGGAATGTGTGTGCCTTTCGATGACCCTAGACTCTTGGGTACCAGTGGCACCAACGCCTCTGCTTCGCCTTTTGTGATTGCCATTTTCAATGCCCAAATCACAGGCTTGGACCATGTCATCAACGCCTGTATCTTGATTTTCGTCACTTCTGCAGCTGTCGCCGACATGTACATTGGTTCCAGAACCCTTTATGGCCTTTCCATGTCTGGATATGCACCCAAGTTCTTCTCCAAAACGGACAAGAGAGGTGTTCCATACTGGGGTATTGCGCTTGCCTTTGGATTTGGCTGCTTGGCCTTCATGGCGACGTCCTCGGATACCGCAGAAGTGTTCCAGCACTTTGTGAATGTCGTTTCTCTCAACGGTTTGCTTGCCTGGTCGTGTATTCTTATCGTCCATATGCGTTTCATGAGAGCGGTGAAGGTTCAGGGGTACAGCAGAAAGAAGGACTTGGCTTTTCGGTCTCCGATCCAGCCATTCGGCACGTACTTCTCCCTTGGCGTTTGTGTCTTTGTGATTTTTGCAAAGAACTTCACGGTCTTCCTCGGAAGCCCCTTCGACTATGAGACGTTCATCACCGGCTACATCATGCTTCCTGTCTTTATCGCCTTGTTCCTTGGCTGGAAGTTCTGGCACAAGACAAGGTTCGTTCGTGCCAGCGAGATTGACCTTACTTCTTTCAAAGAAGCCTTCGATATCCAGGAAGAGAAGTTCTTGGCACAGGACGAAGAGGATAAAGCTGCCAGAAGGGCTGCAGGCAATCCTATCAATTTGAAGTGGCTTTATGACAAGATTTTCGGCTGGGTGTTCTAAGCAAACGCAGGTACACCGCTCTTTGGCTTGGCCAATGTATACTCAATATCTCAATAACGATTTAGTAAAAACGGGAGCACGAAATGACCCATCTAGTAGATTACGCTCAGTAGATTACGACCACACAAGCTGGCCATTCAAGAGGTTCAGCAACCGATCTTGCCAGCTTGGCTGCTCTGTCCAGTTCAAAACACCCTCATACAACGCTCTCACGCCTTCAACAGACAGGGTGTTTGCAAGCTGTTGCACAAAATCTGGATCCACCAGAAGCCATTGTTGCAACTCATGGTACAACTCCCCAGTGCTCAAATCGTTCAACTCATCCACAAAACCGTTATGGTTGATGGCTTCCCAGGCGTAGAAAAAGTCTCCATACAATCTGTCGTGGAATGCCGCCACTGCAACAGTACCAAACTGCTCCAATGCCTGGTAGTTGTCGAAACTGTGAATATCAAGAGGCGGCAAGGATTTGAACTTTTCCTGGGTTTCGTCCAAGACACACCCGTCGTCTTCGACCAATTTGGCCACGTCAGCCATATCAAATTTGTACTCTCCTTCGGTGTTGCTTGAACCGATTCCGACTCGGGAAACACCCTCCAAGAAGTCGTGGTAGCTTATGTTGGCCATCGCCAAAGCCGCACAGAAGATCACCGAAACTTTCATAATCAACTAGACTCGAATGAGGACTTCAATGGATCTAGATGAACAAGAAAGAGTAAGAAGATGCGAGTTGTTGTTAATGCTTCATGTCCTTTGATGGTGTGGCCTGCGTATATGAGTGGCGTACGTCTTCATGAAACTTCAGCCGCTCGATGGGGTGTTATCAGATTGACGTTGGTGTTTTTGGAAATTGGTTTTTTAAAAGCTGGGAATATGAATACAAAGAGTTTGAATTAAGATAGACATAGCTTTTCTTTGACAGGTGAGTACCAGCTGATAGCCGGTTGAGCCGTACCATGCACAATTAGACTCCAGGGCTCTGGTGCATCTGGTGAGAATTTCAACAGGTGCGTCAATGAAACAAGCGAGTTGCCATTACTACTGAGCGACATGGGTTGTACCAGAAAAAGTATATCAACAATACAATTTTGCTGAAATTTATTAAAATGTTGTGTTTTATGAATACTTGGGTACTTCAATTGTTGATATTTGGCATGGCGTTTCGGTGAGGCGACTTTTCATGCACAGCTCAAGCCGTATCAGGAAATGCGAGAATAGGCGAAGCACACAAGGTACCCTCCTGCGATTGGCTACTATGGGAACTGTAGCAAAAGTATAGAATCTCTGAGAAGATGTTCTTAGATTGTCATAAAAAGTGGAAAATGGGGAATTTTAATTGAGAGTTAGAATTTTATTTGAGAGTGATCTAGAGATACATTGGGTGAAGCGAGGGAGATCAGCGTAGGATGCGGCAGTACTTGACAACGTCTTATCTGCCTATGTATTCGTGGACTAAGTCACCGAAAAGAGGCTAGGATTTCCCAGAGGTCGAGAGTATGAATCTTCTTCTATGATTCTCAAAAGTAGAATGGATAATGCTCTTTGACGAAGAAAGCTGCCTTTTCAGATCGCATTATATGATCATACGGCCATTCGTCAGATACAAAAGCTTCATTTATTTAGTAATTGAGCAAGCAACCAGTGTTATTTAGTAAACAGTCAGTAATTCTCACCAGCTAACCTTTGCAACGTTCTCGCTAATTGCCCCAGCTTACTGATCGCTTGGTCTATGCTGGTGGAATGAAAAGAAGACAGCATATCTATTTGTCTTCCACTCCGCCAATAAGCACCGATTGATCTCAGCATTAAACAAAGTTTAAACCTTAGAAGAGAATGTGTGATAGTCGCTTTGGGCGGATCAAATCTCGAATTTAGCTATCACTGCGTACGTCTTGTTTGGGTTGAGGCGTTCATCATACCGATACGAGAAAAGAAATTTCGGTAAATTGTACTGGCGACCTTTTTCGCTATAATCCACTAAGTCCGTATTATTTTCAAGAGAAGTCTCGAAGTATAGGAAATTTCAGAGCAATACAGTTGTGACGGGGATCATCCGATTCTTCCGTTATGATACCGCATAGCCGAGAAGAAAGAAGCTTACAAGCGACAGATTTTTCTTCCTTTTTCTTTCTTTTTTGCATTTCCTGCTTTTCTTGGATAGCCTTCAAATTGCTTTCCAGAAAACGTTTAATCAACTTCTGCGAGCTCGACAGTTGGATAAATCACGATCACAGAACACAAACAGCTACAATACTTAACTCTCTAGCTATTTTCACTTCCAATTCCATCTCTCATTTCCCTTAATTAATAGCTAAGTCCGAGCTCATCATCAACTCAGGGTTTCTCAATAAGCGGCGTACAGCAATATACGCGAACACATCCACACATTGCACAATAATGTGTCTGTCCGCCTTACTAAAAAATGTGTATTGAGAATACAATGAATTACAATGAAAAGAAAGGACACCAACCTTGTGTAGACATCACTATCACTAAGTCTAGGCCAGGTGAACTAGGGTCCAGTGGCCAACGCACTAAACTTACATTCTCATGCACGTACAGCTTTGTGCTACCTGCCCAGCTTATCGAGATGTGAAGCCTCTCATGACTCTGAATCACATTATAGTCGGACTAATTATTTTGTTCGAAAAATTAACGACAAGTGAAAATTCACCTTGGATCGCCAGAATGACGTTATCAAAGGCGGGGGATTTCAAACCGCAAGTCACAGGCCGCCCTTTCTTGGCGGCGGATAAAGATACGCATGGATCCTAAACGGACTTTTATCTGCCTGGTATTCAGTAACTGGACCTCCAAAGTATGTGTCCTGCATACACGCAATTGTGGACCTTGAGCCACTTTGTGAGGCTCTGAAACGTAAGTCCCATGTAATGCAAATGTGGAAGAGCCAAAAGACGTTGACATTGAATTTCTTCTTTTTCGGCTATTTTTTTTATTTCTGAATCATGTAGCATTTTGCCACAATACAAAGATCTACATTGGTAAACTTCCCAGCGAGCTGAAATTATTGAGAACTGTGGCCCAGAAATTGCGAATACGTCAAAGCCGTCATTACAGAAGGACAAGAATTATGGCTGCCTATGACACTCATTGATAGTGGAAATGTATGCAATGGGGCGATTTTTTTCTAATTTTTCATCCAACTGTGGAGGCACCTCCTTAACCGCTCATGCGTCTAAATTGCATCCGTGGTTGCGTAAGTATACTGGATTTCACGTAATTGAAGCCAGGGCGGGCCAGCCGGATATCTACAACGGTTAGTTCCGCCAAGCAAGCTTCAGCCTGTCTAGCTCTTTTGATTACCTTGCATGTCCTCACAACCGCTATTGTATAAGTACAGATCTTCCGCCCAGTCTTCTCGGAACCGTTCTGAAAATCAACCACTGTATTCTGCCATGGGTGTCGCTATCAAGAAGAGGACTGGTCAGGAGAACACTGCCTCAGCCAAGCTTGAGGAGAAATTGGAGGATGTTGTCCAGGTGGTGCTGATTGATACCGAATCGCAGGCCGATTCCCTTCTTTCGAACCCATTCAAGGACCCTGCAGTCGCTCAGTACTACCATGATTTGTACGAGAAGAGTCGTTACGAGTGTCGTCTGGCTTTTGATCCTGAATTTGAATGGCTGCCTGAGGAGGAGAAGAAGGTGATCAGGAAGTTGGATTTCAGAGTGGCTCTTAGTGCTTGTGTGATGTTTATCGCCTTGCAAGTGGATAGAGGTAATTTGGCCCAGGCTGTGGTTGACGACTTGTTGCCTGATCTTGGAATGAACACCAATGACTATAACACAGGTAACACCATTTTCCTTGTGGCCTTCTTGTTGGCTGAATTGCCTTCCCAGGTGATTTCCAAGAAGCTTGGACCAGATATTTTCATTCCTTTGCAGATGTGCTCCTGGTCCATTGTGGCTATCTGCCAGGGTGCAATGCAAAACAGGGCTGGTTTTTTCGTTTGCAGAGCGCTTATTGGTGCCATTGAGGGTGGTTTCATTGCCGACTTGGTTTTGTGGCTTTCGTACTTCTACAAGTCCAAGGAGTTGCCTCTTCGTTTGTCGTGGTTCTGGACGTCCCTTTCGCTTTGTCAGATTTTCACCTCCCTTTTGGCTTTCGGTATTTTGCGTATGAGAGGTATTGGAGGTTTGGCAGGCTGGAGATGGCTTTTCATCATCGAGGGTCTTTTCACACTTCTCATTGGACTTCTTGCATTCTACCTTATGGTTCCTTCTGCTGTGCAGACAAAGAACTGGCTTCATCCAAAGGGTTGGTTTACCGACAGACAGGAGAAGATTGTCGTCAACAGAGTGTTGAGGGATGACCCTTCGAAGGGAGACATGCATAACAGACAGGGTTTGACCTTGAAGATGATTGCCAAATCCGCCTGGGATTACGACTTGTGGCCTGTTTTTGCAATCGGTTTCATTGCATACATTCCAAACAGTACCATCCTGCCTTATATGACGCTTTCCATGAGATCTTTGGGTTTCAGTCGATTCGACACAAACTTGCTTACAATTCCATCTGCAGTTCTCCATATCATCACCTTGCTTTTGATTACTTGGTTCTCTGAGAGAATCAACGAACGTGCATTGACGTGTTTGGCTTACCCAATCATGGTTGTGCCATTTTTGGCTGCTATCAGATGGTGGCCAGGCAGTGGAGAAAACGCCTGGGTAACTTGGTTCTTGGTTACGATGGTGTTGTCTGGTCCATACATCCACGCTATCTGTGTTTCGTGGGTTTCCAGAAACTCCAACTCCATTCGGTCCAGATCCGTCTGCTCCGCTTTGTATAACATGACCGTGCAAATTGGAGCCATTGGTGCTGCCAACATTTACAGAGAAGACGACAAGCCAAAGTACCGCAGAGGTAACATGCAGCTTTTCATCATTGCTGTTGCATTGATTCCATTGCTCCTTTTGGTCAAGTTCTACTACGTTTTCAGAAACAAGCAGAGGGACAAGATCTGGAACGCCATGACTGCCGAGGAGCAGGAAGATTATATTAAAAACACCACGGATGAGGGTAACAAGCGCCTCGACTTTAGATTCGACCATTGAGTGACCGTCTGGGCTTATAGAGCGATAATTTATTGATTTAAAGTGATTCAGAGTTGTAGGAACAGGTGATAAATGCCTTATGGCAGAGGTTTGAAGGAAGCAACCTTGAGTCAAGCTTTCGATGAACATTCATTACAGATTCAGCACAGTATATACGATAGACGTCTCAGACGGAACACTCCCAATTAGGCCTTAAGGTGCTCCTTAAGGAAAGGAATGGCCTTCTCAAGAGCAGGCTTAACAGCCTCAGGCTTATCGTAAAGCTCATAATGAGTGACGTTAGGAAGAACAACAATGTGCTTATCTTTAGATGCGGCGCGACCGTAAATTTCGTTGGCATCACGATAAGCGCCAAAACTGCCAGGTTTATCTCCGACAACCACCAAAAATGGCTTCGTCATGATGACTTCGGCATGGCCAAATGCGTCCCACCCGGCTGCGGCACTGTTGAACGAGAAAAGGCCGTTGGCGTATCCGTTGGGTTTTTGACCACGATCGGTCTTGTAGTAGTCGTAAGCCTCGGGAACATCGACATCACCGGTTATTTTTTCAGCCTCCTCTGCGCTAGAGGGAAGATAATGGATAACACTGCGCTCGGCGCCTTGAGCCTCAGCAGTACGTTGTTGACCAATCTTTTCAAGAGTTCCCACAGGATCGAACTGTGCAAAGCCTTCACGAGCCAAACGTCCAAAGTTCACTGGAGTGATACCCACGCAGGCTTTAAAACGGTAGTCGGTCATAATGGCATTGAGGGCATAACCACCACCACCGCAGATTCCAAGAACACCAATGCGTTCAGGATCAACGTATGGAAGCGTCTGGATGTAATCGACCACAAAACGAAAGTCCGAAACACGGAAACCTGGGTCCTCCACAAAACGAGGTTTTCCTCCGGAAGCACCCTGGAAGGAGGCATCAAAGGCAACAACGACAAAACCCTCGTCAGCCAAGGCTGTACCGTAGACGTTACCAGAAGTCTGTTCTTTGCAGGAGCCAATTGGGTGGGCACTTACAACAGCAGGGTATTTCTTGTTCTCATCGAAAGATGGAGGGTAGTAGATATCGGCGGATGTCTCCCAGGCAATGTTGGGGATACTGACTGTTTTTTTGTTCTCTGGCATGGTGGTTTGGATTGATAATGGAATTGAAGTCGGGGGAATTACCACGGCTTATATACCCCAGAGCAAGGCATTGCAGAACCCCTAGTACCACTCATCTAGGCTCAGAGCAAGTATCACAAACACGGAGGAAAGCTGCAGGGTTTTTTTGAAAAGGGCTCGAAATTCCGGCCAAGTGAATGTAGCAACTAATTTAGGGCACGGAATGCGGCATCAAATAACTTCCGGCCATTTTCGAACACAGTTTGGCTTTTGTGGATTGGTGGATGCTACCAGTGGTATGCGTCAACGGATCGGAGAAATACCAAAAACGGCCTGTTGTGTGTGCATTACGTCCGAGGGGCCGCGCGCTTTTCACGGCCACCGGAGAAATTCCAAAACCGTATCTCATCTACATATCTCCGAGCGGCTAAATGATTATCACGCATGGAATGGGACTCGTCAAATATGTAAGCCTATGAGATGTCGGTATCATGACCCTTGCTGTGAAGAAGCATATGACATCTGCAGAAGAGCTTCCGGGCGTTTCACCCCTGAGCCATTTTGAAGGGTGGATGATTGAGTGGTCATTTGCGTGAATTCTCGGGTGTTGGGATGAAGCTTTAGGTCTGATGCATGTGATAAGGTTGAAGTGTTAAAATTCAGTGTTGCATTGAGTATTGTTTTCAGGTAAAGTTCGTCACGTTGGATGTGTAACAAACGAATCTAAGGCCTGGATGGATGCTTTGGGTGAGCCCATTGTGAGTCCTTCACTTGCAGGTAGAGCGATTGTTTATCTAATGAGAAAAAGGGTCCCTCCACTGCACAGTGAGTTTGAAATTGACGTGTGGAAGATTACGTCAACTATAGTTTGAAAGCATAGGATACACCGACCTCACTTATTTATGCCCTCAGTCTCAACAAGTAAGAGTGAACTTTCGATTAAATTGTGAATCCACCAATAATACTCCCATATGGAGCCTCTTAAGTGATCTGCAGCTTTGTTCCATTGCCCCACCAAAATAGGAAATATAGTGAAACACCGAATCATTGACGGTCTGAAAATGGAAGACTGATGAAACACGAAGCATCATAATTTACGAGAGCCCCTTTACTATATAAATGAGGTCAATTTCTGATTTCTGATATCATACCCAAAAGGGATGTCTGGGTTTTTTCTTAGGGATGTCTGGGTTTTTTTCTTAGGGATGTCTGGGTTTATCTTAGGGATGTCTGGGTTTATCTTAGGGATGTCTGGGTTTAATGTCTGGGTTTAGGGATGTCTGGGTTTTTTCTTAGGGATGTCTGGGTTTTTTCTTAGGGATGTCTGGGTTTTTTCTTAGGGATGTCTGGGTTTT